>NC_032011.1:20183263-20184013 GCF_001865875.1 Lupinus angustifolius | reverse complement strand
GTCCCGAAACTAACAATGGTCAATATAATGTTACTAAAAGTTGTTCTTACATTTTTGATATATTTATAACTTTTTACATGCCTTCATGTGAACCTAAAAGTTATTCTTACATTTTTTGTGTAGCTTATAACTTTGATCCAACAATACATCATGCCACTTACAATAATGACGCAGGACCAAGTCATGTACAAACTGCTGAAAGTATTATTGGTTAGTATTTAAAAATTTATGTTCAATTACTTCAAATTATATTTGATTTTAAATTTTCAATTAACTTCCAATTTCACCTTTCATAAACTTACATCAAATTTTTCGTTACTTTATAATAATCTTATAATTATACAACTGTTTTGTCATCAGATATGCATTCCGGTGGACAAAATTATCATACAGATCAGGACAATGAACGAAGATCAACTCATCAACATGATCATGACATTCATTCTGGTTCGTATAATAACAATACATCATTTATTATCCAATATATATTTTTTCTGGTTTACATCATTTATAAATATTTAAAAAAAATACACTTCTAATTTATATATATTTTACCTACTACATTTTCATACAAAATTTCTAAATAATTAATTAAAATTATTCCTTATAGACTATGAAAGATAACTTCAACGAACATCATCCTTGAAAAATATATTTATTATTTATTCATTATTTGAAATATACAGGTGGTCAAATATCATCAACGTCATTCCATTTTCCCCCAGAACAGGGTACAAATAGTAGGTACAC
>NC_032011.1:20155501-20183163 GCF_001865875.1 Lupinus angustifolius | reverse complement strand
ATAATGCCCAAAATGACATTGGTGTCAAATATGATCTGAAAATGATATTAGATTTAATGAGGCTAAATAATCCCAAATTAACTCATTTTAGGAATATTAGTCCAATAAAGTCTAAAACACTAAACCATGTCAAACAAAGTCCATTAGGCACCAAGAATCATCAATCATGCTAAATTAAGGTTGTGAATAGTATGTAATATAGTGTTCATCAGTCAATTTTTGAACTCAAACGCGTCCTTAATTAGGATGAGATGTGTGAGGGACAAGTTAAAAATAAGACGGGTCAAGATAGGAACAGGTTCGGTTTGGAAAAGAACAAAATGACAAACGTAATTGTTTTCCTCAAATCTTTAAGCATGTACAATCAAAATTATCATAATATGTATATAAACTTAATTAAAATTTGCATATTACATACATCAGTATATAAACTAAAAACCGTAAATTGTATCATTCAAACTAAAAACTATCACAATACCGTGACTGAAAATTATTGAAGACATTGAAAATTTCAGAACAATTTAAACTATCAAATGTCAACATAAGTTGAAATATTATTGTAAATGAATAAAAAACACATGAGAAGTCAAATGACAACAACATGTCAATATTCAAAAGTTCACACAAAAATAAATACAATAACTAGCTATTAATTGAAAAATGAAATTTAAATTAGAGTTCACGCAAAGTACGCAAAAATTAAAAATTAATTGGTTTTCTATCAATCAAGATTCATGGTTACATACTCATCTTTAACTCCTTGCAACTTGGAAATCTTTGCCACCACATCTGCAAGAAAAAAAGTCAAAATTACATAATGCATATTTTTTTATTGAATTAACCAAATAGTATAAAAAGAAGTGAACTCATCATTAAGAATTTTCTCAGTGATGTCAAATTGATCAAAATCCTTATCATCAAACTTGAAGCTGACAGGGTTTAACCAGTTTTGAGAACATATGAGAGTTTCAATCATTTTGAGACAAAGAGCTACATATGACATCAAGGATACGTCCGCTAGTGCTAAAGCATGACTCAGATGTCACAATAGAAACTATCCAGAAGAATTAAACAATGAAAAAAGGGGTAAGGAATAAGGATCATATGATAAGTGGTGTGGATATGTTGTGTGTGCTTGTAGGTATTTGAGTTAAGTGAGCTGAACATAATGGGTATTGATATATACTTATTTAATTATTCTTGATATATAACTATAACGGACGGGTCGGGTGACCCGGACATAGACTTGAATCCATCCTTTTTTTACAACGGCTCTGTCTCTTTTAATCGGGTGTGTCATTTTTTATATATTTGGATGGGTCAGACTCGTCCCTAAGTCATCAAATTGAGACGAGTCTACGAGTCAGACCGGGTCTTACTCACCCCTAAGTGCAGGAACCAAATGATCATAAAACTGATTTTATTTTATCACTTTATTTTCAAAAGAAAATCAAATTAAGACAAATAAAAGTTTTCAATGATGGAATGGGCTTATTATACTTTTTTTCTATTGTAGAAGCCCAAAACATGAAACTTTCAGTACCTCAAGTTTACTATTGATGGGACGCACGTGCATTTTTTCCCTTCACACTCGGATTTTTTTTATTAATATATTGATGTTTTAGAAATCTGATTTAGAAAAAAATGTATGCAATTATAGTCCACAAGTTTAATATGTTATTATTATATCATTCATTATTTAAGTTTAATAGCTATTAACTCTTTAAAAAATATTACAAAATGAATGATACATGATGTACTGATTAGTATATATAAATCTTTATGTTGATAGTGCATATATATTATATTATCTATTATCTATTTTTAATCTTTTCCTTATTTACATATCCTCTTATTCACCCATTATTTCTCTATTCTTCTTTAATAAATTTCTAATGCTGATTTAAATAGGATTAATATGATTAAACTAATTATATCAAAAAAATTATATTATTTAATAATTTTCTAAACTATATATTTATGAGAAGTAGAGCTGACACGTAAACAAACTAATTTGACATTCATTTAAGGCTTAACAATTTATTTAGCTTGATAATTTTTTTCATAAATCAAATAATTTTAACTAGATTTAAAAGTTGAGCTTGTTAAACAAACGAGTCGATGTGAGTCAACTACAAGTATGTTTAGCAGCCCACTATATATACATAGTAAATGTTTGTTTGGTATTGATAAAAATTTGTACATAGTAAATGTTTCTTTCATATAGATAAAAAAAATTGTAGTTTTTGATTTTTCTTTAAATGAGCTTAAAGTTGCAGCCAAGGTAATTTGAACCAAACCACGGTTCAAACGATTCAAATGGGTACAAAGAACAGCCCTGTTTGACCCAATAGCTTGCTCTACCTTTCAGAACATTTCTGGCCGTGTGTAGGTCGGGTTAACCTAGAACAACCCGATTAGTTAGACTGATCGGCCCAAGTGCATATTTTAAAAAATAAAATAAACCCAGAAAACCTAAATTAGAAAACAGGGTTGTCAATAGTCGGACACATCACATACAACATCACGCGGAAAGAAAAACATGAAGTGCAGAGAATAACCACCGTCGTTGTAGGAAGTCACACATGCAGGAAGCCTTATCGTCGTCATTTCCATCACCATTGCAGTATGGTTTACGACTTTCCTCTCCTTACTTTTCTGGTTTTCCGGCTTTGGCTTTCAGGTTTCAATATGCAACATGAAAGTGATGAAGTCATAAAACCAATATTTGATTATTTTCTGGCTTTTTCTGTTCCATACTTCCATTATTTTTCTGTTTTTCAGGTTTTGTTAGTTTTTCTAGCCTATGGTGCACTATAAGTTAAAATACATTACAAAGTGATACCTCCTTCTCTAATTAATCACTATTCTGATCTATTTTTGCTTAGCCACTTTCTATTTTGTCTACGTATATAATTCTAATTGTTTTGTTGTGGATTTATTTCATAATTCCAATCCAGATTTTTTTTTAATATTTTCTCTTCTGAAATTCAGACAATTCACGAAGTTAGTTATAGGAGAACACAGAGGATCGGTTTGGCATTAGCATATATGTATATGTCTACTGCGGATTAAAGCAATTCCAGTTAAAGTTCATGATTTCTATGTACTGTCTATATGTGTACTGCTAAAGAAACATGTTTCTCACTTTTCATTCATTTTTATCTTGAAGTGTAATATCTATGTATTATCAATGTAAAAATTTATACATATTCATTACATCATTCACTATTTATTATTATTTTTTTGAAAAGTTAATGATGAATGAAAATGAATGGTTTCATTACATCATTCACTATTTATTATTATTATTATTTTTTCGAAAAGTCAATGATGAATGAAAATGAATGGTGGATGATGGAATGATAGTTTTTTAATTACGCTGTCGATACATATATCTTTTTCTATTTGTTTTTAGATTTTAGAAATATATGTATCCAAAATGATTAAATAAAACACATCATGATTTTAGTGGCTGAACAATGAAACTTATCTCCTTGTATCATGGGATATTTCATTTTCTTACTCTTTTTTGGTACTATCATGGGTATTGTTCTCCCACCTTTTTGGTAAGGACTTAATCTCTCTCGGGGTGTGTGATTGTTTCTTCCAACAAATGTCGCTCTCAAGAATTGAATCATTGACATTTTGGTCATCCTAGGGATTAGTTGGACTTTATACCACTAAATCAACGCCTTATTGGTTTCTCTTATTCTTTTCTATCCTTGTTGTTTTGCTATATAATTATGTTACATAAGATTTACATAGTAACCAATATTTGATTATGTTAATGTAGGTAAATTAAATTGATATATAATTCTAATTATGTAAGACTTAAACTCAATGATATAAAAATTGTACCGTACGGCTGGTTTAACTGGAAAACCGGTGAACCGGTCTCCTAATCGGTACGGTACAAATGTTGAACCGACCAAGTATCAAAACTGGTCAAAACTAGTGAACCGACCGATATTTGACTAAACCGGCCAGTTTATACAAAAAAATTTTTTTTTTGACAAAAAACTTAAAAACTCATTACAAGGTGACTCATCTTTTCAATGTGTAATCTAAGTGACATTTGTGTAATCTTGAAGTACTGTCTAAAGATAGGATTTGGTGCAAAAATATAATATCAATATGAGACAATTTTGACTCATTGGTGTTAAATGTTAAAACTCCAAATTTATTTGTTTTGCAGAGTGAGTTGTGAACTTGTGTCATTTATTTTTTATATTTTGCAGTTATTAAGTGATATTTGGATTGATATATGTTTTGTAATTTAGACTTTGTATTTGTTAAAGACTTAAAGTTGTTTGTTTATGTGAATTTTGATTAGATTATGAATATGAATTATAAATTTGAGTATATACTTATTTGGAATTTTTTGTTATAGGTTTATATATATATATATATAAGTAGGTATGTCCGGTTTAACCGGCATACGATTTAATTACTGAACCACCAGTTGAACCACTATACCATTACCCTGACCGGTTTGATAACCGGTACGGTTTTAACAACACTGCTTAAACTTGTATGTATGATGCAAAACATAATATTGATAAGTATTTTATTGACTTCTTTTAATTAATTATATAATATAATTATATATACTACTATGATATCTTCTAGTCTGACTAGATAGTCTAACTGGTTAAACCAATTAGAACATATGCACGACCTCTTCTAGGTTGATGTCCAACTTGGGTATGGGTATAACAGTTATTTTTTAAAACCACGGAACAGATAAAACTGAACTGAACCAAATCATAAAGTATGGTTCGATTCGGTTTCGTGATTCGGTTAAGTTATTTTTTAAGGAACTATTTATGTTCAGTTCGGTTCCTAGTTTTAGATACCGTTGAAACTGATCTGAACTGTATATCAAAAAATAGATACTAGAGAATTCTTCAACCAATTTGGTGGATTGAATTATCAATTTTATGTAAATTATAATGCTATATATTACGAAATTGTTATTATGTCAATGTTATATATGTTACTACTTAACTCAATTGTTATTATGTCAATATTATATATGTTACTACTTACTCAATTGTTATATATGTGCGATGCTTTCCAGTGTCATGATGATTTATAACATATCTTCTAACTTTTGTTGTATGGTATTTGAAACTAACTTATACCATAAATTATTATACATGTATTGTTATATATGTTACTAATTGTGAATTGTAATGTTATATATGTTACTAAAAATGATATTTATGTTATTAATTGTTATATGTATGTTATTTATAGTATATATGTTACTAATTATGAATTATATTATTTATAATTTTATATGTGGTAATTTGTTTTTTTTGTCTTCCTAAATTACATAATTGTTACATATCTTACTAACAAACAATTATCAGTTTCAATTTTTTACTGATAATAATAGTAGTAGTATTTTTTCTTTTATGGACAAACAATATCTCTTTGTAATATATTTTGAACTTTCAATTGATGCAAAAAAATTAATAAATAAATCAATGAAAACCATGGAACCGAGACAAACTATTCATGAGCGATTCATATCGATTCTTATAATAAAATTTGCAGTTAAAAGAGGTGAATTGAACCATATCTTTATGTTTAGTTTAGTCACTGAATTGCACTAAAAATCAAATCGAACCAAACTTTTACACTTCTAGACTCATGATTCATAATATTCAGTGTTATGAAAACCCGTTCGTGCAGGTTAGTTCAAATGGTAATTATACCGGTCATGCAATCATACCGATTATGACTGGCTAAAATTGCTCAAAACTGTTCATACCGGTCAGTTTTCAATTGAACCGTACCGGCCGATTTTTATTTAAAATTAATTTTTTAATGAAAATGAAAAAAATATTTGTTTTTTATTGATTTTTTAACATTAATGATAATATATTATATTTTAATATCTAATTTCACTGGTATATAGTTTAATTAGTGAACTACTGGTTGAATCGCTATACCACTATACCGATATCCATCAAATTTCAATAAATTTTTTATATTTTTTGGATTTAACTCTCTTTTTATTGTTTATTTTATCGTTGCACACTATTTATTTTATTGATAGTTTATTTCAATTTTAATAACTTTTATTTATGAGAATAAAGTATATTCTCATATTAGGAGACGACTTATCTTCTTAAATCTACTTATTGTTTGACATATATCTTATTTTCTTTTTTTTATGACATGTATGAGGAGACATTTTATTCATTTTATTTATATATTTCATTTTTTAAATATTGATATTAGATTTTATATGTCCTTTATTTAATAGTTTTAGCTTTTATTATAGTTAATATATATATATATATATATATATATATATATATTTAAATATATATATATATATATATATATATATATATATATATATATATATATATATATATATATATATATATATGATGAGAAATACTAAAATATATAATTTAAAAATAGATAAATTACAACAAAAATAATATACATAAACAAATAAATTCACACTTTTCTGATTTACTATTAAAAATAATCTTTTTACCTTAACCAAACAAAACAGATAATCTTTTTCAATTAAGTACAAAAATATAAGCAGATTTTAATGACACAATTTTATAATGCTACACTTTATCATCATATAAAAATATATACACATATCAAAAATATTGTATAATTATTAAATATAGTTTAATATTAATATACGAATATAATATAATATTTTGATGAAAATAAATTTTAAGATTAATTTCTCTTTTCATTATATATATTATTAATGGTCATCCTTATTTTTAAACGTGTCAAAACGGGCTACGTGGACAGATTTGGGCTAACCCACATGGGTTTGGTAAAAAATGGATTGGGCTGAAAAACCCAAATACAATTTATGCATATCAAATTGTAGCACAAACTAGTTAAATTTAACATATTTAATATATATATATATATCATTTTAGATTAATGCAGAACTTTTTTAACACACTTGTTATTTCCAATGCAACCAAATTTATAGATTTAATGCCTTATGTTTGAGTTAAGACGTGTTGTCATGTTCACATATATGATGTTTTGCCTGACTCATTTATTAAATCTCTTATTATATGGGACTCTAAGTCCCTACACAATATAATTTATAACTTCACTTTATTATATTAATCTTTGCACACTATCAAAAATAATGTCGCATTGGTTTATATTAATGGTAGTAAAAGCTCGAGTTTAGAAGGAACTCTATATGTCAAAGTAATATTATCATTGTAACATATGATCATTATTCTTTACATCCCGTGTGAAAATCATTTGTATGCTCTTTATGAATACTTTCATTATGAACTATTAAGTTAAATTTGGTTGTATGGTGTTATCTAAGATAAACAATTATACTTTCTTTTAGTTTTGTTGTAAAATGTAGTTTCTTTATTATGTTTTTTGTGAAAGTTAAATTTAAATACATATGTTGTGCAATGGCTTATAACAACAATACAAGTTATGGGCTTAGGTTAATGTAAATGGGTTGAGTTAAAAGGTTATATATTTGTGTTATGTAAACCTAATGTAAACAATGAGAATAATAGCTAAACAAAAATAATAATTCTCGCCTTTCAATGCTTCATGTGACATAGGCACAATTGGTTGAACGTAGTTAACAAATTCCTTGTATTATTCTCTAATATTTACTCTTTTACTATTTTTTTGTTCGCTGTGGAGAAGTTCGATGCAACTGGTAGTTTCGAATTGCACCAAAAATCAAATCGAATCAAACTTTTACACTCTTAAACTCATGATTCATAACATTACGGGCTACGTGGACAGATTTGGGCTAACCCACATGGGTTTGGTAAAAAATGGATTGGGCTGAAAAACCCAAATACAATTTATGCATATCAAATTGTAGCACAAACTAGTTAAATTTAACATATTTAATATATATATATATATCATTTTAGATTAATGCAGAACTTTTTTAACACACTTGTTATTTCCAATGCAACCAAATTTATAGATTTAATGCCTTATGTTTGAGTTAAGACGTGTTGTCATGTTCACATATATGATGTTTTGCCTGACTCATTTATTAAATCTCTCATTATATGGGACTCTAAGTCCCTACACAATATAATTTATAACTTCACTTTATTATATTAATCTTTGCACACTATCAAAAATAATGTCGCATTGGTTTATATTAATGGTAGTAAAAGCTCGAGTTTAGAAGGAACTCTATATGTCAAAGTAATATTATCATTGTAACATATGATCATTATTCTTTACATCCCGTGTGAAAATCATTTGTATGCTCTTTATGAATACTTTCATTATGAACTATTAAGTTAAATTTGGTTGTATGGTGTTATCTAAGATAAACAATTATACTTTCTTTTAGTTTTGTTGTAAAATGTAGTTTCTTTATTATGTTTTTTGTGAAAGTTAAATTTAAATACATATGTTGTGCAATGGCTTATAACAACAATACAAGTTATGGGCTTAGGTTAATGTAAATGGGTTGAGGTAAAAGGTTATATATTTGTGTTATGTAAACCTAATGTAAACAATGAGAATAATAACTAAACAAAAATAATAATTCTCGCCTTTCAATGCTTCATGTGACATAGGCACAATTGGTTGAACGTAGTTAACAAATTCCTTGTATTATTCTCTAATATTTACTCTTTTAGTTTTTTTATTGCTTATTTTTTTCAACAAAATTCACTTCTTATTTTATCCATCAAATTTCACTAGCACTTTTATATTTTTTTGGATTGACCTCTTCTTTTATTGTTTATTTTATCATTGTACACTATTTATTTTATTGATTGTCTATTTCAATTTTATTAACTTTTATTTATGAGAATACAATATCTCTTCATATCAGGAGACAACTTATCTTCTTAAATCTACTTATTGTTTGATATATATCTCAATTTCTTGTCTTTTATGACATGTAGGAGGAGACATTTTATTCATTTGTTTCATTTTTTAAATATTGATATTAGATTTTATATTATCCTTTCTTTAATAGTTTTAGCTTTTATTATAGTTAATATATATATATATATATATATATATATATATTTAAATATATGACAATAAATACTAAAATATGTAATTTAAAAATAGATATTTATCATCATATACAAATATATATATATATATATATATATATAATATTTTATAATTATTATATATAGTATAATATTAATATATGAATATAATATATATAATAGTTAATATTTGATAAAAATAAATATAAAGATTAATCTCTCTTTTCATTATATATATCTATCAATGGTCATCCTTATTTTTAGACGTGTCAAAATGGGCTAGCCCACATGGGTTTGGAAAAGGTTGGATTGGGTTGAAAAGTCCAAATACTTTATGCATATCAAATTGTAGCCTAAACCCGTCCAATGCGGGTTGTGGCCGGTCAGACTGTATAATACTAAAAAATATTTATATTTAAATTTTAAATATTTAATATATATATATATATATATCATTTGATATTAATGCGTAACTTTTTTAACACACTTGTTAAGTCCAATGCAACCAAATATATATATCTAATGTCATGTGTTTGAGTTAAGACGTGATGTCATGTCCACATACATAATGTCTTGGTTTGTAGTAATGGTCGTATAGACTCAAGTTCAAAATGAACTCTATATGTCAAAGTATAACCCTCATCATAATATATGATCATTATTCTTTACAACATGTGTGAAAATCTTTTGTATGCTCTTTATCAATATTTTCATTGTGAACATTAAGTTAAATTTGGTTGTGTGGAGCTCTCTATGATAAATAATTATGTTTTCTTTTAGTTTTGTTGTAAAATATATTTTCTTTATTATGTTTTTGTTGTGAAAGTTAAATCTAATTACATATGTTATGCAATGACTCATATTCTTTATATAACATGAATACAAGTTATGATTTTGGGCTAATGTAAATGGGTTGGGTAGAGTATTATATATTTATGCTATGTAAACCTAATGTAAACAAGGAGAACGATAGATAAACACAAGTCTTAATTCTCTAATACATAATGTTAATATTTCAACATTCCTAGGGATATAGGAACAATTAGTCGAATCTCATTATCGAATTCCTTGTGTTATTCTCTTATCTTTACTCTTACTATTTGATTGCTTGTTGCTCCCAACAAAATATATAACTAAGAAATGGAAAGTTGAATCTATATGATTTAATGTCTTCTCATTGATTTGATACACTATTTTGTTATTGTGCTTAAAAGGATATTCAACAAAATAGGAAAGATAATATAAAGATTAACTTTATAACATTATTGTAGTTTATAAATTTTTGTTTATAGAAATTAGTTATTACTCTATATTTTATTCAAAGTTTATAACATAATATTTATTATCTACTTTTTATTATAACTTATTTTGTAGAATAATTTTCATCAAGAGCTTATTATCAAGCCAAAGATCCAAAAAACATTTAAAAAAACGGGTAGCTAGAACCCGCCTGGGTAAGCCAGGCCCAATCCAAATTTTAATAAAGCTCGACCTGTTCGGTCTAAAAAGATTGGGTTCAATAAAAAGTACATAATGTGATACCCAAACTCTATAAATTTTCAAGCTTTGGCGGGTCGGGCCGACCAGACTCGCCCGTTTTGACTTCTCTACTTATTATAACTTATGAACAACATAAATTTAAATGAGTAAAGTATCTTATGATATAAGGAGATAAATTTTCTCCGCCAACCACTAAAATTATAACATTGTCCTATTTAATCATTTTTTATAAAAATGTTTCTAAAACTAAACAAAATAATACACATGTTAAACTTTTATTGATCAAAGTATATCTAGTTTGAGAATATTCTTTATTCTCAATTTGAATTTTTAATCCACTTTAATTGAGTACATCAATGTTATGAGAACCGGATCAGATGGTCCGACAGTTGACCATACTTAAAAACAACTTTGGTTTGTCGTTTTAACTGAATGAGGGGTTAAATCACTTTCAATCAGGAAAATTCTGGTCTATTAGTGTTAAACTCTGTTAAACCACAAAAACACATAATGTAAATCAAATAAGTTGGAAAAAAACTAAATACTACTATAATATTTTATTTTACTTCTGGAAAAAAAAATGAAGAAATAGTACTTGAATATAATTATTCATAATTATTAATTATATAAACTGATTAAACCTAATATAAAATATCTTATGGTTTGATGTTCAACTCCGATTTCATAACATTACACTAAATCTTAAGCTAAAATTATTTGCATTGAATCAGTTCAAAACTCAAGTCCAATCGATACATAATAAGTTCAGCTGAACCAAGCCCTTGGGATATTCACAGTTATAATTAATACGACGACAAAATCATTATCCCATTTAATAAATTACCAATGCCTTTTTTACAACCTTGAAAGCAAAAGAAGGGACCATGACATCACCCCACCTA
This sequence comes from Lupinus angustifolius, assembly GCF_001865875.1. Classification (NCBI taxonomy): domain Eukaryota; kingdom Viridiplantae; phylum Streptophyta; class Magnoliopsida; order Fabales; family Fabaceae; genus Lupinus; species Lupinus angustifolius. The sequence goes on along the minus strand of NC_032011.1, from coordinate 20,171,741 downwards.
GGGTCAGGCATCCAAAATGCCTCATTCCACCTTAATCTATCGCTCAATCGTGAATGATATTAATATTTCTGGTTAAGCAATGGAACTTGTTTCGGGTAGACATTATGATATGTCACGGGTCTCTTGGGTGACCAGTATACACTTGCATCACTGCATTCATCTCACTGACAAGGTAATTTTTCAAAGGGCACATAGAATGAAAAAGGAGGGGACCTCTTCTACTTTCATCCACTTTTTTTCTTTTTAATGAATGAATGTTGTACACAAATGGGAAATGGCTAAAAAGTATGTCATCATGCCCTAAAAACAAAGGACATAGCAAGAAAGGCAAAGCAATATGTTGTAGTGGAACAACATTCTCAGTCGTCATCACCTAGTAAAAACATTTTCCTCTGTTCATATCACAATCAAAAGATCCATCAACTGTGCATGTAACTAATATGGTAACATATGGGCTTATACCTATATATGTATATACATGTCAAAAGAATGAATTGCTGCAAAATACAACAAATTCAGCATACCTTACAAGTGGAACAAAAAAACACTCTTCACAGTCAACGACATTCACAATCAGCAATTTCCACTAAGAATGGTGTCAAACACAAATTACTTTGGAAACTGATAGTGGGTATAGGAAGGTATTGGCATACTGGAATGAAATGGAATCACCATTGATCAATGGCCTTCCATCATTGACCAGACAATCGTTGTAGTGAAGGCGCTTGAACAATTTCGGGTTGATGAGACGAGCCGAACTGAACCAGCCACAAGAGAGGTGAATGCCAGAGATGTCACAACCATTGAGGCACATGTTGATGATATCAACTGTGTAGGTTGGGATACCATTTGGGAGTGGGGTAGTGGGTCCTTGGGTGATCACAATATCAGCCATACTGCACTTATCACCCCATATTCTGTTAGGTTCCACCATTGCAGTGTTTGCTGCACAGAACAATCTTCACTATTATTTAAAAAATAATAGCAATATGGTCATTTGATTACTTAATATAATTAATGTTCAACTAACAATTTTCTCAAGTTATAATTTTGCATGTAACAAATAAGAATTTCCTAAAAATTAATAGCAAACTGGCAATTATACTTTCAATTAACACTGACATCACGTTATATAGTTTTACTTATAAGACAAGAGTTTCCTCAATATGAACTCTAAAAGTAAAAAGAAAATATGATTACATTTAATATTATTTTCTTCAATAATTTTTTATTGTTATTTTCTTAGTTATAAAAATAACAACATAAATATCAAGATATTGGAAATCTTTAGTAATACAAATGTAAGATTTTCCAACAACAAAACCTTTCACTCGGTAAATCATACCAGAGAGAACTAGATCATCCCGAGTCTTCAAAAAATCATGTTTGAGAGACAAAAAAGCAGTTTTTAAAATAGCGATCAAGTATCCCACAACCAAATTATGACTAGTACTTACATAATAAAATTCCTCTCTTTCTAATAAAACGTATTCAGTTATTTTAAATTGAATCTAAATCTCTATTTAATCCAACCAAAGTCAAATTTAATGTAAAAACAAAGACATTGGTTTTGAATTTTTTTTCAAGAAAAGGACATTTACATAAAAATGGTAGTAAAACGAAGAAAGGATTGAGAATCAAAATGAAAGTGGCGCAGTACTACAATTATAGTACATCAATTACGACGTTAACAAGAGCAACCCATTAATTCACCTTTGCAGGAAGCCACACCACGACAAAAAATAAAAATATTGACGTGTTACTTGACTTACATCTCAAATTGAATTAGAAAAGGAAACGATTAACAATTTAAAGCGAATCAATCTAATAATTTACCACAAATAGCTAAAGCTCAAAAAGCAATTTCACTTTTTAGTTGGGAAAAACCAATTCTTAGAGACTCTTACCAAACTCTACAAAATTGACAAGTTTAATAACTTCTAAGTTTCAGATTTTCAAATTTGATAGTAAATACAAAGAGATTAGTAACAAATTACTCGTTGTTCCCATGGAGAGAAACAATAGAAAAAACCACAACACGGAAAGGAAGAGAAACTGTAAACTATGAAGAGAAATAAAATTACCACGATGAAGAAGTTTGCGATGCTGAGTAATAGATAGTGTGTTGTTGCTTCGTTCTTCTAAAACGGCATCGTTGTGAGTCCCACCACAAAAACCTGCGTATATTCAAAACGACAAAAAACAATGATTGAAGAACATTCACATAACATTATAAGCCACTCATGCTGTACAAGAATCACAGGAACATTCTTAGAAAGGAAAAAAACAAAAAACATGTGCACTATTTTATATTGTAGAAGGTAAATACATAGCGTTATAGCGATGAGAAAGGAACGAACCTACGAGAAGAGCAATGAGTCCGAGGAATACGAAGGAGGCAGTTATAATCGCGACGAATCGGTGAACCGAATGGTGTTCCATGAAGCGAGTGACGAGTTGGTTGTGACTCAGTGAATAACTCGGTTGTTGTGTTTCTCGAGTCTCGGTATCAGAAGAAAAGAGTTTAAAGAGAAAAAGATTAGAGAGAAAAGATAAAAAGAGATAGTGTGTGTCAATCACTCACTTGAGGGTCACGGGGCTAAGATGAAAGTGAGACCTAAAAAGAGAAAGAAAAAATAGAAAGGGAGCATTTATTTTGTATACAGTTAGATTTAATTAAATTTAATGAACAAAAGAAAAATAAAATAAAATTACCAAAATGATGGTTCCATGCATTTGTATTTGTATTGTTGTAGACTTGTAAGAGAATGTGAAGAGTGAAGGTAGAAATACGCGTAAGAAAAGGAGAGAGAGGTGGAGAATGAAGAGACAAAGATGGAAGATAGCAGAGAAGATTAGAAGTGAGAGGGGAGAGAGGGAAATTGTCAAAAAGGTGAAAGAGCATTTATGAGGTTCATGGCTATAGTTTTTTCCCCATATATCCCAGACACAGCACATAAAGTTCCTTCACCTTTCACATTCCATAAAAACAAAATTTGGTTTCCCACTTATATCCATCCACAAGACTCGAACAGAAGACTTTGTTTAAGGAGAATCAAGTATGTACCACTTGAATTAATGTCTCTTGGTTTCACATTCCATAAAATGATCCCAATAGTTAGAGAGGAAAGTGAGAAATATGTGAAAAATATTCTAAATTAGAGAAATATACTAGAATTTTTGTACATTTTTATGTGATTTGGTTTTAAAATAAATAAATAAAGGAAATAAGTATCTTCTCTATCATCTCTCCATCTCCCACATGTGATTTTTTAAGACAAATTCATTTATTTTTTTAGTGTTATATTTAAGGTTAAATTTTAATTATAATTAAAAAAATTATTGTTATCAAGATTTTATTGATTATCTTTACATAGATATATTTCTACACAAGTTATTGGAAGATGTCTATGATTTATTTGTATATATAATAACATTGAGATCAAATATGTATATACTAACATTGTAAGTGTGCTTTACACTATTAGGCTGTCAGCAAGTTATTCATATGTTAACTATAATTTATTCTCAAATAAAAATAATACAAATATAATGTAAAAAACTTTACGAGATTCATGTGAATATTGAAAAAACTCTTAAATTGTGTATTAAACTATTACTAAATAAGTTGACTCACTTATTTTTAATTTTGGGTAGGAAGAAGTCTCGGAAATGAAGGAGTTCAAATGCAGACGGTGGGTCTCGCTTTTTTTTTCAGTGTTGTGAGTTTTGGCCTTATGGTTAACACCCGCACTCTGCCACCACTGCTATATGTATGCCAAATGTTTACTTCTCTCCAATACATCACAACTGTTAACATTTACGCAAGATGTTGCGACTATGGTAATTTTTATGTAATTAACTATTCTTTTTAGGGTGCGACTAACTTGTGAACTGCAAGTTAATTTGCTTCCAAGCTAACTACTTTTCTAACTATTGGATGGAAATACCTTTAATCTGACCCATTAAAATTGTTACCGGTTACTTTCTCTATGCGGAAGTTGTGATAGAAGAGTACGACTTGGTTTTATTGTAGAAGTCGGATTAAGAAGTAATGTATTCACAGTAGGAAGTTGTTTTGGCAAGTACCGACTTTAGAAATTGTAGAAGTCGGTATGGAACACAACAACTTCTATAAAACAAGATGTTGTTTTGCATGAAACCGACTTCTATACCTGATTTGCAGGAAGTTGGAGTTGCTTTTATGTGGGTCTTTGATAGTCTGTCTTGTCTCTTTCCACACCTAACAGTATGTAATAAAGTTACTCTTTAGTTCTTCATTTAAATGGAGTATTCTTTCTAAATCTCGAAACGAATTGTGTGGTTACTAATGCCATTTCCATCACTTGGCCATCTTGGATATGATAATTTATCTATATTGGATAAATATCTAATAATTATAATTATTTAATTAATATTATTATTTTGAAATATGGTTTGTTTATTTTATATGGAAAGTAATGTAAAGTCATTAACTTATTATGCAATTGCCTGAATTTAAGCAATAATGATAACGCCGGGTTCAGAATTCGGTTTCATGTAGATGTTGTTGCACTCCATACCGACTTCTACAATTTCTAAAGTCGGTATCAGACAAAACAACTTTCTACTGTGAACACGTTACTTGCTAATCCGACTTCTACACTAAAATCAAGTCGTACTCTTGTATCACGACTTCCAAACAGAAAAAGTACCCGGTAACAATTTTAACAGGTCAGATTAAAGATATTTTTATCCAACGGTTAGAAAAGCAGTTCGCATGGAAGCGAACTAACTTGCAGTTCGCAAGTTAGTCACACCCTTCTTTTTATATGTATGGTACTTTAATACTTTATTTCGAATATGAAATTTTGAATAAAAGAGTTACAAGGAAATTATTTTGCAATCTGTGATACATGACATATAATTGTTTTTATGATTCATTGCCGTGAAATTGATGGATATAAAATTTCAGAATAAGTTATTTATATTTGTTATTGGGATGAGAAAAGTCGGGTTAGACGGCCATAGCTGCGCAAGTAATTTTTTCAATTAGGAAGTACTTGAGTGAGTACTTGAAAAAATATTTTACGCTCAATTTAGTATATGAGGAAGGTATGAGGTAAAGAGAATATAATATAAGAGTAATATAGAGTTAAGATATCTTTCTTGTGGAGGCGTCTCCTATTTATAGTGGAGAGTGATATGAAATATTTTTTGGTAGATGTTGTTGACATGACCGAATATCTTGTCCTATCGAGCATGTCCCAGGTAAACATGAGTTATTTTATTAGTGTTGGGCGGCTCTGATATATTTGTATTATGTGGATAGTTGACTTATAGTCTATGGTAAGCCTCATAATTGTCTTCTACGTCTATCTTTGTCGTTTGGCTTGAAAGTGGGTGCATGTGACATACGACTTGTGGTAGAAGTTTGTGTGACAATCCTGTGCATGCAACGTGACCGATGAATGCCAGAGGCAATGGTCTCTATACTATTATTTTGATCTTGTCCGATCGACGTGCACTTCTCTAAATTGTCTGGTTGGTCGACCTAAACCCAAAGCTACTCGGATGAACATATCTTGCCTGATATCTAGCTGAAGCCTGGCATTTTAGTCCGACCATGATATGACTTTTGCAACTGGATATAACAATATCAAAAATAGAAGAGAGGTGATTCACTTTATCCGAAAATGAGTGTAAAAAACTTAGAGGTGGTAAAATTATTCACAATCCATCCAAACTAAATCCATCAAAATCCATCTATTAAAGCTAATGAATTTAAATGGATATAAGCTAATGAATAGTATTGATAATTGATGGAAAATAAAAACAAAATATTTTTTCTCATAAAGCAACACGGAGACCCAACTTTGCTATGCAAACCCAACGTGCAAAATATAAACCAATATTATTAATATTGTACCGACTATCAAATCGGTCAGAGTACTGATATGGTGGTTAAACTACTCTCTTCCTAGTATTATCCTTTTTATCAAAACATTCTTTCAAAAAGTTTCGCTAAGGATTGATATTACATTTCGTTTCATGATTGAGCACAAGAAAAAATGCATGATTGCACAATACAATATCTCTGACCTCATCTACATTGTTATCTTTCAGAGCTTTCACAAGTAAATTTAAATAGTGATATTTGTTTAAAAATGTTTTAAAAAACAACTTTTAAAAATATTTTTTAAATTGAATTTTAAAAATACTTTATTAAATACTAATTTTAAAATGATTTTTTTCTTTCAAAAAATGTTTTAGTTCAAATTAAAAAAGAAGGATTGGATATTCATCTATCCAATACATTAAAATGGATATAGGGATGAAATGGATGGATTGAAATCCATTGGATATTGATGAATTAGCTAGTTTAGAAATATGATTTTATTGATTTATATGGATTAGTGGATTACTTTTCATCCATCCATTATAATCTAAATCCATATCCATCCAATTACCACCCCTAAAAAACTTACTCTACTAGCCTTCAATTTTAAGGAAAACTAATGATTTAGATCTACTCGTTAATTCAAATCATTAGATTTTCCTAAAATAAATGGCTAAGATATGGAGTAAGTGAATATTCTCCTAAAACATAATTATGAATACTCCTTTAGTTTCTTATATATTCATGTGTTTTATTCTGAATACCTTGTTTTATAAACTGATTATTTGCTTATATTTTTTACTATACTCTTATATATAATTTTCACCTCTAAATTATTTCTCTACGTGTAATTAACATCTTTAAATGTTTCAATAATTTATGTAGGTAATTGGAATGTTTATAAATATTTATGCAAAATTTACTATAAGAAATGACTAACGTGATTAATTATAAAAATAATACGGATATATTTTTGTCAAAAACATACTAGAATTTTATTATTTTGAAGAAAAATGTAGAAGGGGTAATTTTGTTGTAAAAGTGTCGAATAATTTTGTTTTAGATTTCGGCCATTCAGGTTTGAACCATGCTTAGAGGCCACTGCACGTGGGATTGCTAATCAGCCTGTGGCCGTGGGATATATCATTCTGGTGGTTAATGATTAGCTCACCACCTTTTTTGTTATTGTTATTTTTTATAAAAATATGTTATCTCTTCATAATTATAATTTATTTTTTTAGAAAGCTACTTTATAATATATTATTAAATTATATATATCAAATATACTCTTTCATATTTACGATATATGTTAATTACTCCTTAATATTCTAAAAAATTGTTGACGTCTCGTAATAATAAATAGAGTGATAATTTAAAAATGTTAATATTTTTTTTATAAGTGACAAAATCAGTCTTATATTGTACAAAGGAAAAGGTCACATAATAAAAGTGAGACACGCTAAAATGCTAGATGCGTATGTTCCGGAAACTAATTGCAAGGATACTAGGTAATGGCAATTGGTTAGATTTTAGGGAAAATGCATTAACAAATATTAAAGTTTTGATCATTGGAAAATGACACCTTGAATTTTTAAATCGTCTCAATTTTTTTTTTTAAATTATTAAGATTATGTCAATATATATTCTTTCATTCAATATTTCTTATGTTGTTAACTGCAAAATGACATAAACAGTCTTGATCTTCCAACTATTTTGTATGTGACTCAGATATTACAACTTATCTTTAACTACACGACTACGAAACCATAATGATTTAACTCGCGCTCATTGCCCCTATTATCCCAAAATTAAATCATTTTTCAATATCCCACAAGAGAAATCATACTTAAATTACAATCGCATTAGATTAATTTATATGTTGTTATTCCGCTTTTTAATATAAGAAGATGTGTTGTTGTTTATACGTTCAAACCCTCATTTTTTCTAAAATAATTTGTTCTTTGATGGTTGGTCGGATGATCGGATCTGGTGTCCGGTTGAGGTGGCTTTCTCCTGAGTATGGTTGGTACTAAGTCTGAATCCACCGGGGAGGTACCTGAAAAGGTTCTCCAACGATCAAGTCAGTATGAGATTTAAATAAAATGTTGAAGAACAAGTGAGAGTAAATGCAAGTAATAAATGAGTGAGTGAGGTAGTTAATGAATGAAGGAGATATATATACTTCATGTAAGGGGATACCCCCTATTTATAGTAAATGATAGGAGTGATGTGGCATTTGTCCACTGGTTGATGGTGACTAGTAGCAGGTGTCCTAGGCGTATAGTATGCATGTTCCAACCGAATAGTACGCATGTTCCTGATCGTACTGTCAGAGGAACAAACAGGATATGCAGGCGACGTGGCAATGCCTAGTTGGGGTGCATTAAATGAAGTGTTAGGGGTAATCATGAAGCTTACGTGAGAGTAATGTAAGCACTCAAATTGTGCTTGCTTGACCCCTGTTGGTCGGAAAGAGTCCCATCCTGTGTGGACGAGGTATCCGGTTGGCCGAGATAGAACAGTTGTCCCTAGTCTATCAGTATTCTCAATAGCCGAGCATACTAGTAAACTCTAGTTGTCTTGGATGACTCGGGTGGTATGGCTGATCCTAGACGAATAGTCGCTCGGGAAGGTGACGTGGCATCCGGTCATACGAACTGAGCGACTCATTAGACCAGAGAGAATTAGTTGACTAGGAAGGTGATGTAGCACCTGCCTCCCGGGTTTGCAGTGGCCCGGTACCCGAGTATATCAACTATTTGTTGGTGCAATAAATAGGTCATTATGGTGTTTCATTGACAGCTGGCATATGGGGGGTCAGAGTCGTCTTTCATATGAGGTATTCGAACGTCAAGGTCATGTTCTTTGGTCTTGTATTCACCATTTGTTCTTGCTTTTGGGTTTCTGGGGTTGGGCATTGCATGGGGCCCTGGTCTCACTTCTCCGCTATAAATAAGGGGTCCCTCCCTCATTCGGCTCCACTTTGCTTTCTGAAAATTTTGAGAATTCCTGAAATCCTCTACTGCCAAACAACTTGTTTTATTTGAACCTTTTCTTTCATCTTCCCAACTTTAGCTACTCGGTAATTCCTTTTATCTTTCTCTTACTACTTTTATTAACTGAAGTTAATTCATGAATATTTCTGTCGAGCATGACTTGAGCTCCGATGGGGTGGAGGTCTTGCCCGGACCTCCACCCAATTTTACCTCCTTGTCAACCTGTCACCATCAGTGTACAAGTTTCGCCTATGCCCGAGGATACGATCGGAGTGACATTTCCCTCCCAACATTGCTAGGTAATCGGAGGAGGGGAATGGTTGGAAGGAGTACCATGGTACTGGATCAAGCAACTTTCCTTGAGAAGTGGCGTTTGGTCCTAGATGGAGTATCCAATTCGAATTCTGACATTTCTTCTAGTGACATGTTGACAATGGGGAGGAACTTCTCCGATCGAGCCGATCAATACATGATCCTCGAGGCCCTAGTTTGCCCGGATTCAAGATATTGGTGGGTCGACCGAGAGGTGCTAAGCATACCTAGCTCTTATTTGGGCCCTGCCCGACTGAATGTGGACGTCCTAATCAAGCTGACAAACATCATTTGTTGGTACGCCCTCGAGGCCGATAATAGTCTCTTCCAAGACCTCCTGGCCATGTTTGGGAATCGGTGGAGTTTCTATATGTACGAGTACATCACTCGACGAATTGGCGTGAAGATACCCTTGGACGGTTGGTACGTAGTTGTGTTCTGTCACCTCTAGGTGGCCCATCCTAGTTGCATCCAAATGCTTGGGGGTTCGTCTGTGCCTTCAAGATTTTCTGTGAGGTGACTCACAGCACCAACAAGGATGAGAATTAGAGTGGTCGCCGAGGATGGACATGCTTGTAGTCCAAGAACAAACATGCCTTGTTCCAACCTTTCGAGGGCTCGATTAAGAACTGGAGGACCGATTTTTATCGAGTAGAAGCTCGTGGGACCCGTCATACGTGGGTGTATAGGATGAGAGAAAAGCCTACATTCCCTTTCTCTTGGGATGATGGTGTCCACCAGAAACCTACTGACAAGTTTATCTACTCCTTCAAAGACCTAGACGCCCGGGAAGCTGCAGCGACTGAGAAGATGTTGGACTGGGTAGAGAAAGGGAGGACCTTAGAATGTTATGCCCTGGCGCAGGGCGATTCTGTTTTTGAGGAGTTGGTCTGTAAGTATCTGATCAGGGATTTGTACGAGTATAGTTAAGGCAGGTCCAGGAGGTGATGGACGAAATCTCCATACCGAATTTGTTGAGGCGGGTCCAGGAGACCAACATTACGGTTGCCTCGGTCGCTAAGTATATGGAGAGTGAGGGTGTGATGGCCACCCGGGTGGGGGATGAGGCTCTGTCCAACCTCTAAGAGCAACACTTGGTTAAGCTCCAAGAGTTGAAGGAGAAGCATGCTTAGGCACTATGTTGGGTACTAGTAGGTCAGAACACACCTAGAAGGGGGGTTGAATAGGTGTAGCAGATCTCTTATTCCACTTTTCCGATATTTTGCGTAGAACTGAAAACTGCTGCACTTAATCGATGAAGCTTGGTTTTAATTGATTGAGCAATACTTGGAATTAATCGATTATGCTTATGGATAATCGATTATCCTAAATCTTGCACGTCTTGATTTTAAGATTTCTTGCACAACAAGTTACAAGTTACCAATCTTTATACAATCAATTGTTTAAAGAAGTTACAGAATGATAACAATACAGATTATAACATGCAACTCAAAATTAATCAATTAAGAATAAAGTAACGATCACAAGTAAAGGAGATAAGGGATACAAAATTGTGGACAAGGAATTTTTATCCTGGTTCATTTGCGGTCCAATGCAAACAATATTCAGGTCCCCTTCTGATCTTGGGAGATTTTTCTTCACTATTAAAATTGGTGTTTGTATACGCGCACACTTCCAATTACAACTAAATCTAAGCTGGTTCTTTCTTGGCACCTATGAGCTTAACAACTTTAGTTTGACCTATTTAACTCGCTTACTTGGATCTCCTATCCTTTCGCTCGAACCAAGATCTCCTAGTCTTTGTAAAGATTGTCAATATCTCTCTTGAGGTGATACTACTCACCAAGAGATCAACTTCCTTGTTCATTACTGTTTTTGATGAGTTGTCTTGAGTACATAATACTCGGATACAACGATTAAACTCAATCTAAACTTTAATTAGAAATACCCATAAGAACCTAATCTAAATGAGAATTAATGCAAAGGGTTTTCGTAAAAATATTTGCACACTTTTCAGAAAATGATTTTCCTCACTTCACTCTAAAAGAAATCAAGAAACTTATGCAAGAATGCAATGCATTGAAAAAACCTAGAGATATATGCAATGATTTGAATATCTAAGCCCTATTCAGAATGCTTTCACTCTCTAAGCTCTCTTAATGCAATTTCTCACTCTAATGCAATGTATGAAAATGAATGTTCTAAATATTATCGAGTTATACTTATTATTCCACATGGGCTAGCATTACAACTTTTATAGCAAACACACTAATGTTGTCATTAATCGATTATATTGTGTCTCAATCGGTTAACAGACTGTTAAAAACTGATTTTCCATTATGTCTTAATCGATTAACCAATAACTTACTCGATTAATACATCATAAGTTTCAAATTGTTTAGCTACTATAATTTTGATAATCAATTAACATTATTCATAAACGATTATGTTGTATAAACTTTAGTTTCTTGATGAATGGTAAACTACCTAAATGACATGTGATCATGCAATACATGTTTTTCAAATATGTTATATCTTTAATGCACAAAACCATGTATGTAGATGCATGAGCTCACTTATCATATAATTTATAGATGTTATGTCTCAATTTTAGTCTTGTTCATTTTAAGTTCTTGTGAGACTCCCACGTAGGTTAACCTAACCTAGACTCGATCTAAGGCAATTATCTTAAGACTTCTAGTAAAGTAAAATTACAAAGCCCTAACTCTATAGATATCACCTTTGAGTCTTCGACTTGTTATTTGTTGCAAGATCTTCAAGCTTTCTTGTATGTCCATTGTCTTCATAAAACCAAGGTCAACTTCAAATGTGCAAGTCTGAAGACCCATTTGGTGCCAATAATCGGATGATCTGTTGGTTTGGTGACCAAGTCCTACACATTATTTCATTCAAACGAGTTTAGCTCTTATTGCATAGCTATATCTCAATGCTCATCCTCTATGGCCTCATCTACTTAGGCTCTATTTTCAATACGAAAGATACAAAATTACACAAATTATACAAAGAATTACGGGTTACCACCCCCGTAGAAATATAACCTATCACTTTATCAAGTGGGTGATCTTTCTTGGTTTTCCACACCCTCGACAAATCCTAGTGATCCTTGCTGACTTCTTGATCATCCCGAGCCTCTTTGTCTTTTTCCAAGTCCTTATTATATGCTTTTTCTAAAGCACGTACAACATCATCACACAATACTTTTCTCTTCTCTTTTGGAGAAGATTCGTGAAAATGAACGTGGATCGACTCTTCTATATGCATGTTGTATTTGTTAAAAACTCTAAATGCCTTACTATGCATCGAATACCCTAGAAATATAGCTTTTATCTCTAAGTGAAAGATCAAGGAATTTAGATTTATCACCGGTCATATGCCTCGAACAACCGCTATCCAAATACCAGTGTTGTCCATGCATTTGAAGGCATATCTACAAAACAAATTACTTGTCTTGTTTAGGCACCCAAGTGATATTGGGTCCCTTTTTTTAGTAACCAGGGGACTTTGGCCCTTTTCACCCAAGCATAAGTACCATTAGGCATACCATACTTCCTAATATAACATGCAATGGAGGTATGACCATGAGTGTCACAGTAGAAACATGTTGGCATGTGAATGGGTGACTTTTATGAGAATGAACTACAGGTCTCCTATATGGCATTTTCTTAAGAATTGGGGGTTTATATCCTATTCCTGTATGGTTACCAGCATTTCTTGATTCAACAAGTAATGTGTCTAGGTTATCTCAGCTTTGCGAGTTTTTCTTTTAATTTGAAATTTTCAGTTTGCAAAGTCTAGCATGTATCGCATATATCAAGTTGACATAAGTTATTTTTAGAGAAATCACATGAGTTGCAAGAGTAGATTAAATCAAGATTTTCATTTTCTAATTTTAATTCATCTAACTCCTTTTGTATCTTAATAATTTGTTGTTCATGCAATAGGATTACTCGTTTTCTATCTACGTTAATCCTAGCAAGCTTTTTCAATTCCTCTTGTAATTCAACATAAACATTATACAATTAATCATAGGTAGGGGAGTCATTGGAAGAAGATGAAGTGTTAGAATATATCTCTTTCGTATCATCCTAACCATTCGAGTAGCAAGCTTCTTGCGTTTTTATCATTAAGCATAGTTTCACAGACTCCTCCTCGTCGGATGTGCTTGATGTTGATTCCTCATTAGGAACATCCCATACGACATATACTTTCTTTGGTTTGAAGTCTCGAGGAATGCTCTTCTCGGATTCAACCTTTTTTGAGGTAGGTCGATCATTTGAGCCTTATATGTTCAGCTTTCCCATGCTCGTGGCAAGTGCAGCGCTCCTTTGAGTTGTTGCCTTTCTTGGTTGATTCTCGCGCTTCATTTTTTTGGAACCTTTTGAATCTTCCTCTTTTCTTCAAGAATTTTCCGAATTTTCATACTAGGAGATTCAAAGTTTTGTCGTCCATATTAGAGTCAGAATAGTCATCCTCTTTATCTTTTTGATCCTGTAAAGTGGTAGCCTTGAGAGATGCCTTTCTCCTTTCTATCTGAATCCTCGTGCATCGTCAAGTGCCCTAAATCCATCTCGTGATCTTGGATTTTGCCAAATATTGTTGCTAGAGGTATGGAATTCAGATCTTTCGATTATATGATTGCAGTTACCTTTGGTTAGCATTTCCGGCCAAGACAATGCAAAACTTTGTTCGTTAGTTCACCTTTAGGAAATGATTTATCAAGGGAAACTAAATGGTTAACTATATTAGTAAGTCACTTTTGTATTTCACTAATAGATTCGTTTGGTAACATGCAAAATAACTCATACTCATGTGTTAGCACATTTAGCCTGGCGTACTTAACCTCACTAGTGCCTTCAAGGGTCACTTGTAAAGTGTCCTATTTTTCTTTCACATTTTGGCACTACGAAATCCTAAAGAACTCGTCATACGATAAGACCGATGTGATAATGATTTTAGCTCGAAGGTTATGTTGAAACTTTCTACGTTAATCATCGGTCCATAGAATTTTCGGCTTTTCTTTAGGTTCATCGCCTACCAAGTGTAGTGTAACAAAAGACTATTGACCATGGATTCCCAAATATCTATGTCAATCGCCTCGATGAAGATCTTCAAGTGCGCTTTGCAGTAGACGTATCCCTCGCCATTGAATATCAGATGGTGGTTGATGGATGTGCCATCTCCACCAAATAGGTTAGTGGAGCCCATAGTATTATCCTCTAGAATCAAACGAATATGCGGTCAAGCTAGCACTTTTGTACTAGCTCTAATACCAATTATTGGGTACCAGCAGGTCAAAACACACCTAGAAAGGGGGGTTGAATAGGTCTAGTGGATCTCTTATTCCGCTTTTCTGATATTTTGTGCATAACTGAAAACTGTTGCACTTAATCGATTAAACTTTATTTTAATTGATTAAGTAGTGCTTGAAATTAATCAATTATGCTTGTGGATAATCTTTTACTCTTAATCTTGCATTTCTAGATTTTAAGATTTCTTGCACATCAAGTTACTGATTACCAATGTTTATACAATCAATTGATTAAAGAATTTACAGTATAATAACAATCCAGATTATAACAGGCAACTCAACATTAATCAATAAACAACAAAGTGAAGATCAAAAGTAAAGGAGATAAGGGATAGAAAATTGTGCACAAGGAATTTTTATACTGGTTCATTTGCGGTCCACTACAAACTACATCCATGTCTCCCCTTCTGATCTTGGGATATTTTTATTCACTATTGAAATTGGTGTTTGTATACACGCACACTTCCAATTAACACATCATAAGTTTCAGATTGGTTAGATATTGTAATTCTGATAATCGATTAACATTATGCATAATCGATTATGTTGTATAAACTTTAGTTTCTTGATGAATGGTAAACTACCTATATGACATGTGATCATGCAATACATGTTTTTCAAATATGTTATACCTTTAACGCACAAAACCATGTATGTAGATACATGAGCTTACTTATCATACAATTTCTACATGTTATATCTCAATTATAGTCTTGTTTATTTTAAGTTCTTGTGAGACTCCCACCTAGGTTTACATAACCTAGACTCGATCTAAGGCAATTATCTTAAAACTTCTAGTAAAGTAAAATTACAAAGCCCTAAGTCTATAGATATCACCCTTGAGTCTTCAGCTTGTTTTTTTTTTGCAAGATCTTCAAGCTTTCTTGTATGTCCATTGTCTTCATCAAAACCAAGGTCAACTTCAAATGTGCAAGTCTTGAATCTTTGCGCTTTCTCACTGAAGTCCCTAGAGGACCAGACGATGGTTGCTAGCAAGGAGCTATCGAACTTGACCTCCTAGTGTCACGATGTGTGGAAAGATGCTCTTACCACCCAAGAGAATCTGAGTGTGGTGGAGAGGGAGCTGACTGACCTAACTAATAGTCTCAAGAGGTTTGAAACAGAGAGCCTTCAACTTGCTGACAAGTTGAGGATGTCGGAAGGGCGGGAAGAGTCTACCCAGGCTGATATTGCACGCTTGGCCTAGGAGGTTGCTATCCTGTAGGGGAGCGGAAGCAGTTGGGCTGGTTTACCAGGACTAGGACTGGTCATGGACTCGCCTTGATGTACAGGTCCTCAACGACTATTGTTTCCTTCTTAACTACTTAAAAGCTTTTGATGATCGGAAACATGGGTAATAAGCAACTTAATAATAAGATGGAATAATCCTTGCTTGAAATTGAGTAATTATAACCAAATAATTGAATAACTGAATAAATTTTCAATTTGAAGAATCATTGTCCAGAACTAGGTAACAAATGGCTGAATAACCAAACAATTGAATAATCATTAATCTGAAGTAACCATTGTCCGAAACTGGGTAACGAATAGTCGCACAGTCGAATAAATGAATAATCATTAATCTAAAGAAACCATTATCTGGAGTTGGGTATAATCTTGAGACCTTCTCTCGGAGTAGGATGAGTAACATCATGCGATCCTATGATAAGATCAAGTAACCTATGCTCGGGGACCTTGTTGAGTTGGGTTAACGTCAAAGTGGGAGATGTTCCACGCCTTTTAGGGGTGTTACCAATCTTTGAC
>NC_032011.1:20123001-20153001 GCF_001865875.1 Lupinus angustifolius | reverse complement strand
GCAAACGGCCGGGATCATTTAAAACAACGGTATGAACACGATACCAAGGCAAACCCATGAAAATACCTCTTATCTCAACAAAAAATAGACACTATGTAACTTTATTGCACTGGAAAAAACTATGCTATGGACGCCCCTTTTCAATAAATTATCTCGGATAAAGGATTCATATTTATTATCGTTTTTTAGTAATAATGGAACAATTATATTCGTAGGAATAAAACGAAGCAGATCTATTCTATATCCGATAAGTAACAATACGCAATGGTGGTGAGGGGGGTTTGATGACCCTATCCATTTTTTATTTCTAAGAGTCTTTCTATCATTGAATGCAAACAAACATATTCGTTTATCACTCAAAGGGCCTATTAGTAAGAACTTTACTTTAATTCATTTGGTCTTGCCTTTTTATTTATGATTTATAAATAAAATACAATATGATAAAGACAAATCATTTTTAGCATAATAAAAAGATTCTTATCTTACGTTTTCACATCAAAGTGACATATATTCCTCCTTTATTTTTCCCCATTTAATGCCCATTGGTGTTCCAAAAGTACCCTTTCGAAGTCCTGGAGAAGAAGATGCATCTTGGGTTGACATATAGTGTGACTTGTCAGATATATTTGGTTATATGGGATTTACCCCGTTCTCCCCCCCCGATGGAGATATACTTCTCTTTTATCCCCCCAAAAATTGCTTGAATCATCAAAAATTTTGAGCCTTAAGTGTAATAAAGTGCAATTAGATCGATTTTTTGGTTGGGTTGAAGTGGGGGATATCCCGATTACTATTCGACTCGAAATTTCAAAAAATTTATGGTTGGCTTGGTTGGACCAATAAAATGAAGCGTCCGGACTCTGTTTAGAAAAAAACAATTGGTAATTTGTCTAGGATTACTCCTTTTATCATATATTTGGCAGAAAACATGAAACAAGAAATTAAGAAAAAAGGGGAGGTCGTAACAAAAAGACACGGTATTGCAGTATTTGTCCTATATGTGCAAATCAAAATCGGGCGGATCTTTCTTTACCCAGAGGCGAACAGAAACCTAAAATAATTGAAAAAGAATTAATCAAGTCCATTCAAAAACAAGAAAATTATATTGCGGTTTTAATTCAATCTCGATGAAAACAATACATCAACGAAAGGTGAGTTCAATACAATAAAGTTAGTACCTTTTTTTATTATATATATTCTATCCATATCTATGAAAATAAATAAAATCGAAAAAAGGAAAGAGAGTAGAAATTTACACATTGATTCTTTATTTGCGATTTTCAGTGAACTGTATGTATCAAAAGGTGCATATACGGCTTTTAGGGGGTAAAATTTTATCCTAATCAACCGACTTTATCGCGAAAGACTACTTTTTTTAGGCCAAGAGGTTGATAGTGAAATATCAAATCAACTTATCGGCCTTATGGTATATCTCAGTATAGAGGACGATAACCAAGATTTGTATCTGTTTATAAATTCCCCAGGCGGATGGGTAATCCCCGGAATAGCTATTTATGATACTATGCAATTTGTACAACCAGATGTACAAACAGTATGCATGGGATTAGCTGCTTCAATGGGATCCTTTATTTTGGCAGGAGGCGAAATTACCAAACGTCTAGCATTTCCTCACGCTTGGCGCCAGTGCGTTTTTTTTTCTTTAAGAAAAAGACTATGCCTTCGCCATATGAATATTGAGTAATAATAGCACGGCACTTCGAGTTCGATACGCAATTCTTTTTTTTTTACCATTTGATTATGTATCGAAAGAGTAGTATGAAAAAAGGAGTGTTTACGATTTTTTTTTATCTGATCTATCGGGAGCCTATTTCAGTGTCACAAAATTTTTTGTTTTCAGTTTTCACACCGGAAAGCTTTTAACAATATTTATATGAAAGAATAGCAAATAAAAAATTATTATTTTTTATTTTATAACTATTTGAAAAAAATAAAATAAAGAAACTTTGGGATTGCTGAATAATAGACGAAATAATAAAGCAAGGGAACCGTCATAGTATTTTTCAAATACTCTAAAAAAGGAAGGATGGTTATTGGGTCATTTACTGATTTGGGTCTGATAGACCCGGTATATTTTATATTTTGTATTTTTTGATCTTCGAAATGTAAGGTAAAAATAAATCCCAAAGTATAGCCGTATGCAATACGCAAAAGATGCCTGTACGGTTATTCAATTTGATCTTTGTTTGTTTTATTATTATTTATCTCTTATCTCTCTCGCCTTATCGTGCAAGATAGATAGAGGAAACCTTTATCACGGTATATCATCAGGATCAGGGTAATGATCCATCAACCCGCTAGTTCTTTTTATGAGGCACAAACGGGAGAATTTATCCTGGAAGCGCAAGAACTGTTGAAACTGCGCGAAACGATCACAAGGGTTTATGTACAAAGAACGGGCAGACCTTTATGGCTTGTATCTGAAGACATGGAAAGAGATGTTTTTATGTCCGCAGCAGAAGCCCAAGCCCACGGAATTGTGGATCTTGTAGCGGTTGAATAAAAGCTTAACAGCACGGATTCTGCGCAAATACACAATTTGATATTTTTTTTGAATCTTCTTATTATTTATTATCGGATTTAATAGAATATTACTATTAATTAATCTATTAATATAATAATCGAATATAAGTAATTCACAATCATCGGATTAGGATTGATCTAAACCCGTTCATTATGTATACGACTCACCATGCCAACTATGAAACAACTTATTAGAAACACAAGACAGCCAATCCGAAATGTCACGAAATCCCCCGCGCTTCGGGGATGCCCTCAGCGCCGAGGAACGTGTACTAGGGTGTATGTGCGACTCGTTCAGATCCATAGAATAAAACAAAAGAAAGGAAACAATTGATTCCAGTATCGGCGAGGTGGTCGATTAAAAATCTATTAATAGAGTCTTCTATTGTGTATCAAATTTATGGTTTCGATTGGTGCAAACAAACCCAATCACCTCAATTTGCAATTTAAGCTGAGAAAGGCTTCCCCATTGGTAGCAAATGGTTACCCCTTAAGCGGGGAAATCATATTTCAATTCAAAATAAAAAGCGGAAAGATTATGCTCTTATTTTTGCAAGAACGAACTAAGAGGGTCAGCTACCCAGCCAATCTTCATACTTAAATACCGTTACTGTATAGTTCGACTTCGTTGTGAAATACCTATTATTATATATTTCATGGGTAGAGCCAAAGAGTGTGAACTGTACAAGTTAACAATAACATTGAAAAAATGAAGGGGCTCCGGTGTATAGAGAGGACCTCGCCGTTTAAAACCTAATCATAGAAACGATGAAACTCACCATTTCTTTATCTATTCCTATTTAATTTACTATGTTTTTTTGATACCCAGTATCAATACAAATACAATTTTTTATTTCGAGGTTAAATGCTTAGAAATAAAAAGAAAAAAAATCGTGGTTGGGAAGGTTATAGTAGCAAAAAAAGCCATCGGAATTTTTATTTTATACATTGGAAGGATCCATTTTTGTTATTAATAGACTATAGGGTGGGGAGAAAAGAATAACTGAACAAAAAGAAATCAGATGAGGAAGAGGATGAGGATAGGATGAGGACGAGAATGAGGATGAGGATAGGATGAGGAGGAGGAAGAGGATGAGGATAGTATGAGGACGTGAATGGGGATGAGGAAGAGGATAAGGATGAGGTTAGGATGAGGATGAGGATAGGATTAGGACGAGAATGAGGATGAGGATAGGATGTGGATTAGGCGAGGATAAGGATAGGATGAGGACGAGGATAGGATTAGGAGTAGAATGAGGATGAGGAAGAGGATGAGGATGAGGATAGGATGAGGATGAGAATGTGGATGAGAAGAAGAATAGGATGAGGAGAAGAATAGGATGAGGAGGAGGAGGAGGATGAGGAAGAGGATGAGGATGAGGACAAGGTTAGGATGAGGATAGGAGGAGGATGAGAAAGTGGATAGAATTAAGAGGAAGGTGCGGATGAGGATGAGGATGAGGAGGGGGATAGGTTGAGTACGAGAATGAGAATTAGAATGAGGTTGAGGAAGAGGATGAGGATNAATAGATATAAATATAATGAAAAAAATCCCCAAAGAAACGTTTGTCCTTTGATCAAAATAAAGATATTCGCCGACGGTTTGAAAGAATAAAAATGTTCAGATATATTTATTATAACTTCCAACGTTTTGAAAATTTTTTTAGTCCGGTTGCGAGGTCTAAATATTAAGTTATGAATCATAGTTCTAATACGTTAAAATCTATTTTCTATATTCCGTGCTCCAGATACTAGAATAAATATCTGACAGGGTAAAACCATCTCTTCTCTATCAAGATGACAGATTCATTTTATGTTCTGTACTGTGAATAGGATCAATTCTAACAAGTCACACACTCATATTCCGGAAATACAGAAACAAAGAAATTCCACGGTCGAACTACCAAATAAAAATGGAATGGCCTAAAAATCAAAGACCTAAATAATGCTTAACTTTTATTTGTATTGAANTACGGTTCTGTAGAGTGGCAGTAAGGGTGACTTATCTGTCAACTTTTCCACTATCACCCCCAAAAAACCAAACTCTGCCTTACGTAAATTTGCTAGAGTACGCTTAACCTCTGGATTTGAAATCACAGCTTATATACCCGATATTGGTCATAATTTAGAAGAACATTCTGTAGTCCTAGTAAGAGGGGGGAGGGTTAAGGATTTACCCGGTGTGAGATATCACATTGTTCGAGGAACCCTAGATGCTGTCGGAGTAAAGGATCGTCAACAAGGGCGTTCTAGTGCGTTGTAGATTCTTATCCAAGACTTGTATCATTTGATAATGCCATGTGAATTGCTAGAAATATGTGAAGTGTATGGCTAACCCAATAACGAAAGTTTTATAAGGGAACTGGAGCAGGCTACTATGAGACAAAAATAATGCTTAACTTTTATTTGTATTGAAAATCTAGGTAGTCGGTTTTTGTGAATCTAATTCATCGAAATTCCGTCCAATAAAATGGACGAATTATAAATCTCCAAAATAATGGATAGAAATATCGCAAAAAGAGCCATTGCAACACCCATCAAAGGAGTAGTTCCCCATCCCGGAGCTACTTTACCATATTCTGAATTCAATGGTTTCAATAAATCCCCTACAACAGTTCGTCTTGGATCAGATCTAGAACTATCCTCAACGGTTTGTGTAGCCATAAATCCTATTTTTTTTATTCATTGACATCTGTTGACTTTGTATACTATTCCGCTGTAAATAAAAGATCTTATCCTATAGATATAGTTTGTAGAATATATATGAAAAACTGATCATTTTCTTTTGAAAGGGTGACACAGAAGCGATCAATTTTTTCTATTTCTTTATTTCTGCGTGAATCATATGTTTACAACAACGGGGACAGAATTTTCTCAATTCTAATCGACTGGGTGTATCATGTCGATTCTTTTGAGTAATATATCTACAAATACCGGTTGATTGCTTATTAACACTACTATTCTGAGCACAACTAGTACATTCCAAAATAACCGCTACTCGGATATCTTTACCCTTAGCCATGAACCTCCTTGGGGTTTTTGATTCACTTTAAACTCTTCGATTTTTTGATTAGAAGAAGAAAAATAAAAGGGTAAAAGGAGAAGTTGATAATGCGAAAAAAATTATGCACGATTTCCTTGCTATTAATATAAATATAGTACAATACTAATTAAGTTAATTAATACAATAACTTCGAACTAATCTTCTATGATTATGATATTGTTGACCCCGCCCTAGCCCATTTCATTTTAATTTCGGGTCTCACTCTATTCTATTATTACTCTCTTATTAATAGAAATGGAATTGAATTAATAATTCCATATCTTCTATTATGGAATTATTAATTCAATTCCATTTAGGCTTTGACCAGATTCCGAGTTTCCCTGAGGCTGAATCCACCCTTCTTCTTTCTATTTTCTAACTTATTAGAATTCTAAAAGAAAAAAAAAAGAAAAGGGGGTTAATCATAGATATTTGATTGGATCTTGAATCTTCTTCACCCCTTCTTGTGCTAATAACTAGAAGCCGTATATGAGAATTTCACCTCGTACGGCTCAAACAGAAATACCCAAATACTGGTTGTAGCGTAAATGGATATGTGTAATAAAAAGTTCTTAACTTAATCCTATGCAACCTTCTCGGAAGATAAGAAAAAAATAGAAATCCGAAAGCTATTCTTTGTGGTTATAATGCCAAAATATCAAGTCAGCTCACTAAGTTTTATCTTGCTCGTTACAGGCCTCTTGAATATTCTATCTTACTTAATTTTTTTCTTTTATTTGTGTTATTTTTGATTTGTGTGTGTGGAATGCAACTTTACCTTGCTGTCGTCTTTATTATTCTTATTGATAGGAATTTTCTTGTTAAGACGCTACGAATCAATTAAAAAAACTTCAGATTCATATCAGAACCACGATGATTGAAAAAAAAGCTTTAATCTAAGCCCAAAAATTCCCTGAGTAAGAACTGCTGGATTATCACATATTCAATGAATAGATATAAATATAATGAAA
This sequence comes from Lupinus angustifolius, assembly GCF_001865875.1. Classification (NCBI taxonomy): domain Eukaryota; kingdom Viridiplantae; phylum Streptophyta; class Magnoliopsida; order Fabales; family Fabaceae; genus Lupinus; species Lupinus angustifolius. Next base: position 20,146,446 of record NC_032011.1, on the reverse strand, counting down.
AAAATCCCCAAAGAAACGTTTGTCCTTTGATCAAAATAAAGATAATCGCCGACGGTTTGAAAGAATAAAAATGTTGGAATAATGATTTATTCTCTATTCCTAATTTTTTTATGTAATGTTAAAAAGACTGGAAAAAGTAGGCAAGGAATAAAATGTTTCCTATGTTTATCATACATGAATGGAAAAAATCCTCGGATAAAAATTCTTGTTATTTTAGGTTTAAGCCTGACGAGAATAATATTCTACAACCAACAATTCATTTATTTTCAAACCAACCCATTTACTATCTAATTTTTCGGGCTGTCCACCTAAACCGGAGGCCGTTATAGATGCTATAACAAAAATTCATAAGAAAATATCTCGAGAAATCTATGAAGAGCAAATTAGGTCTCAACGAGAGAATAAGAATAGGTATTTTACTACCAACCACAAATTTCATGTTGGACGCAGTACTCCCTTTGGTATTTTACGAGCATGCTTACGCGAACCAATACGTCCATTTTTACGCGAACCCATTTTGGGTGTAGGTTTTGCCATACTTTATTAAAAAAAATTATTTAGCAATTGAAGTCCAAGATCTATGGATATATCCATTTTATATCAAAACAAGATTCGTTACTATTTTATAACTTTTCTATATTAATTGTACTCTTTTTATTAATTCTATATTAATAGAATTTTAAATATCAATTATTTTTTTTATTTCTTTTTAATATATACGAATAGTTTCTGGATTATAACTAGAAACCCCCTTTTTGTGGATCCATCTCACATCAATAACTCGACCTCTCCCGCCTATAGGTAGTTTTAGACAAGTTTCCTTTGCGGTGGATACCTGAATGCCAAGTATAGCTCGTAGTAATCTATCTTCTGGGGCATACGAGGATTCTTTCGCCATTTGGGGGGTTAATTTACCCACTAAAATATCGCCCGCCTCCACCCAAGATCCCAGGATCACAATTCCATTTTTGTCTAAATTTTGGAGTAAATGGGCTTCATCGATTAATTTTGAATCAAAGTGTACATATCGAGTTTATGCTAAATTCAATCCCAAGAATGGATTACCAAGCTACTTATATCTACACAATGTAAGTATGATAGAGATAATACACTCATGGGGCGGTAGAACCACACACAATTGAGTATAGATTATCATTTATTATGGTTTCACTTAGTTTCATTGAACTAAGTGGGCTAAACACTCTAAAACTTAGATAGAAAAAATTACAATTTGAAGAAGTAAAAGTGTGTTTTAAAGAAGTGGTCTTGAAGCTTTTAAATAATGTTCTGATGCTAGCTTCTACGCTCAGAGTATTACTTGTGCATAGAGCATGGGTTCTAGTTGGCTGGGCACAACTCTTAGACGCATCAGGTTGCCTTGAGGGTGACTTCTGGTGCTGAACACACCACCCACTACGCTTAGCATGATGAAGCACACTACGCATAATCCGGACACTAAGCATGGCTTTTCTTCCACTGAGCGTGCATTTTATGGCAAGTGTGATCCTAGAGCTAAGCTCGGCCAATTTCTGTTTAAAAACTTAGAATTTTCAGCTCGTTTATCCACATTAAGACTACAACCCACTTGTGGGTAATACTTAGCCAATAAAATGAGTTCTTAATTATATATAAGTACATTTTCAATTATATGAATTGATTAAGTTATAAAAGTGTCGTAAAATAAGTGTAAAATATAGATCAAATTAGCACTTAAGAAACTCTCCCCAACTTAGAACCTTGTTTGTCCCCAAACAAGAGTTAAGCAAAGTTTTTCAAATACATGCTTGGGTTTTTCAAGTGGGACTTACATGTTAAGATCATGGAATGTACTTAGGAACATGATAATACATAAGTAAGGAAGTACATTAAGAGTTTTCAGACGTATTCCAAGTAAAGTATATAATTCATGCTAGTCATTCCTAGGTACATACTCAATTGTGAACTTCATCATTTGAACAATTCATATGCCAATAATTCAGGGAGTGTGCACTCTCAATAATATTTGGAGTCTTTAAGTGTATATCTCTCACGAGCATGCAAAAATCAAACAACAAGTAAATTTTGATACTATCTCAAATTTTAATTAAGAATGATAGATGACATGGATCACTAAGGTCTTTCAAAGGTTGTAATGTGGAGGGATACAAAATAATTTGTTTTTCTGAATATCAATTTTTGTTCTAATAGTCTAAGAGAGAATATTTGAATTTTTCTCTACCACCAATTATTTTGTTTCCCTTTTTCTTTACTTTACCCCATCATTCATCTTTCTATTTGTACTCTTTATTTTGTAGAGTAATTCTTTTTTCTTTAGGATGAATGATGGAAAACCATTTATTTCTTTTTCCACTTTTTCATACATCAATCTCCTTTCTCCCCAACTTATTTATGATTATAACACTTAGCTCTCTTATCCTACTAGAACTAGGACTAGCTAAAATCTTTTAGTCTAGCATAAGGTTGTAATCAGAACAAACATTTCAGACTCAAAGTGTCTTAACAAAGGGATAATGATGTTATTCGGGACGTGTTTGGGCCAAGTGGTTTTCAACAAAAATTGCCTTGATCCTATCCATATTTTTCTATCACCTTAGATCATGTTTAGAGATGGAAACAAAAGAATAGTGCAAGTTATCACAACATATTTTAGAATTTCAAAGTGTATACTCACTTCACTCAACTTACTCGTACAACCTCCTAAATTAAGGCAACTACTTGTTATCATTTTAATGTTCATAGGAGTTATAGACTAGAATTGTCTTAACACAATTAGGTAGCATACATTTTGTAGTAATGTTATTCTTTAGAGATTGAACTCATCATCCAAGAAACAAGTTATTTTATGCAAACCAATCATTTAGAGGCCAAAATTTAAAACAAATATAGCCTATGCATGTTAATAAATCATAAATAAATTAGTAGGAATACTATACAAATTGCTTGCTTTCCAAATAGGCTAAGTCTACCCTCTCTGAAGAGTTTGGACTGTCCTCAGTCCAGCAAATTAAGCATCAAATCTGCAGACTAATATAAAAATTATAATTTTCAAGGTAAACAAAAACATAGAAGCAAATACAAGACATGAAATAAAGATTTGGGTTGCCTCCCAAGAAGCGCTCGTTTAATGTCAATAGTTTGATGTGTGATTGCTCACAGCTCACTCAAGTGAGTAGTAGTGATGAGCTTTTGGGTCTCATACCCAAGTATGGCTTAACTGGCTTCCCATTCACTATCTACGTTTCTTGTGTGGTCGAGTCCAACAACCCAATAGACTCATGGGGCATAACATCTTTGATCACAAAGGGTCTTGACTACTTAGGCTTAAGCTTTCCAGAAAAAACTCTTAGTCTAGAGTTAAAGAGTAGCACTTACTGGCCTACTCTAAACTCTCTCTTAACGAGCTTGCTATCTTTATTTTTTTTACTCACTCTTTGTATAACTCAGATGAATTATAGGCCTAAAGCGTGAATTCGTCTAGATGGTGCATCTGAGTTATTCTATTTTCATCAGCCAAGTTCTCATCAAAGATTAAGAAGTTGATTGCCCAATAAGCCTTACGAGCTAGCTCTACTAGTAAATCGCAAGATTTACCAGAAACGAGCAGAAATGTGATACACCCTATAGGTATTTGAAAATTGTCTGATGTGCCTAAAGAGCATCGTCCAACTTAAGGGACCAATCCTTGCGAGATGAGGAAACAATTTTTTTCAAGAATGTGCTTCACATCACAGTTGGATACCTCAACTTGCCCATTAGTTTGAGGGTGGCTAAGGTGAAACCATCTTACGCTTTACCCCATAATGAGTGAGAACCTTGGAAAGCTGGGCATAATAGATGTGAGAGCCTATGTCACCGATGATGACTCATGATGTACCGAATCGATTAAAAATGTTTTTCTTTAAAAATATAATCTTTGTTTCAGCATCAACAGTAAGCGAGACTATTGCTTCTACCTATTTTGAAAAATAATCCACCCCCACGAGGATATATAAATTAGAGTGGGAGGATGTAAATGAACACATAAAATAAATACCCCCAACAATAAAAAAACTTCAACCTTTAGGATATTTTTGAGTGTCGTCTCATTACGCCACCCAATGCCACCCATATGTTGGCATACATCACAACTCTATACATGTTAAGGTGCATCTATAAAAAGAGTTGGCCAATAACAACTAGATTGGAGGACCTTAGCAGCGATCCTCTCACCATTATAGTGCCTCCCATAGGGTGAGTTGTGATAATGTCAAAGTATGCTCTTAGCTTCATTCGGGCCTATGCACCTGCACAATATCCTGCCAATTCCAAATCTAAATAGATGAGGAAAATCCCATAAGAAATAAGTGGCATCTCGAAGAAACCATTTATTTTTCTGATATTCTAACTTGGGAGTGATCCTAGTCGCCTTATAATTGGTCAGGTCCACAAACCATGGCATTTCGCGGATATGAGGTAGTTTCTCAACATGAAATGAATCATCAATTTCCATATCTTTTGTGGTCACCTCAGAATTGACCAACCTCGAAAGGTGGTCAGTAATCACATTCTCTTTTCTGATTTTATAATGGATTTCCAAGTCAAACTCTTGAACCAACAAGATCCAACGGATCAGTCATGACTTGGAATCGACTTAGTTAACATATATTTTATAGCGACATGAAATGACACTTTTCCCAGTTTAAGACCAAGTTGTTCTCAACACAACGTTTGAGCATTGTATCAAGGTTTTTCAAACATAGTCAAAGGAGACCCCAAATACAGAGAAGCCATCCATGAAGACTTCTATACAATTCTCCATAAGATTAGAGAAAATGACCAGCATACATCGCTTAAAGGTGTTTGGCATATTACATACCCCAAAAGGCATCCACCAGTAGGCAAAGACACCAAAGGGAAAGGAGAAACATTTATCTCTTGACCAGCGGGGTCAACCGTGATTTAGTTATAACTAAAATAACCATCTAGAAAACAATAGAAGACTTTTTTGGCAAGCTGTTCTAATATTTGATCCCTAAAGGGTAATGGAAAATGGTCTTTTCGGGTATCTTTGTGAAGCCTCTGGTAGTCAATACACATTCTCCAACCCGTAATCGTGCAGGTTAGAATTAACTCATTATTCTCATTGAGGACTATTGTCCTCGCCCCCTTTTCGGTACAACTTGCACGGGCTAACCCGTGCACTATAAAAAACAGGGTAAATCATGTCATCTTCAAGAAGCTTCATGACTTCACCCCTCACCATCTCTAAGCAACCGACATACACCCCTCTTCCATGAAAATTTTATGCATACAATAAGTTGGCTTGATCCCTTTTAAATTGGCAAGGGTCTAGCCAATAGCCCTATAATGGGCTTTGAGCACTTGTATTGGCTACTCTTCCTCCTTATCACATAAGGAGCTGCTTATTATTATAGGTTTTTCATCCTTGCCCTCTAAAAGTACATGCTTGAGGTGTTCGGTCAAGGGTTTAAGTTTTGGTTTCTTAACTAAAACAAGCTCATCAGCTCTCATCTCCACATTATCAGACGATGTGGAGCACTTGTTTTGAATAATGTATATTCAAGTTTGTAAAAGTTTTATACAACTTCTATATGAATTTAGATTTTTCAAGGCCTTTAAATCGGCTCCTAACCCACCATTATACACCATTACAAAGGTGGAATATGTTTGGAATGAAACACATTCGATTTGGAGGAATGATGTTTAGTTTGGATTTGAAAATTTGGCGTAACAACTCTCTATAACTGAATATAAAAAGTAGTAACCGATTATCCAAATATTATGTCCAACTCAGTAATCGGTTACTACTCAGAGAAATCAGTTACTTAGTGTCATTTTCTCTGGGTAACTTATTACTCAATTTGGTAACTTGTTACTTTATCCTAGTAACATGTTACTCACTGTCACATAGTACAAGTAACCTGTTACCCAGATCCAGTATTCTATTGCTCAGATCAAGTAACATGTTACTTAGCATATTGAAAACTAAGTTCTTTTTACTCTAATTTTCCAATTGACTTCAAAAGTAGTTTTCATTTGGAGCATTACGACTAAGTATAAAAAGGATAATATCATTTTCATCATATTTTTTATGGAAAACCCATTGTGTTCCTATAACATGCTTAATCCTTGATCTAGGAACAAGTTCTCAAACGTCATTTCTCTCAAATTGATTGAGCTCTTCTTGCATAACAAGACTCTAATGCTCATCATTAATAGCATCATCAATTTTTTATGACTCGATTTGAGATACAAAAGCCATGTTTAAACAAGCATCATTTAAATTAAAATGAGTAGAAACTCCCTTGTTTATCTCCAATGATGTTGTCGATAGGATGATCTCTATGAGTTTTACATTTCTTGGGCAAGTTAGAGTGTGCATGCTCATTATATTGAGGTAGATCATCATCTATCTTCATATGCTCCAGGTTGTTTGTTTAATTAATAATGGATGTTTCAACTTGAGAAATGTTTGGTAAATTATCAACATAAAAAAATTATCCTCCTTAGAGGGGGTAGTTTCATTGAATGATACACACATGGATTCTTTAATGATTAAAGTTCTCTTATTAAAAATTTTATAAGTTTTACTTGTAAGAGAATAACCATAGAAAATTTCTTCATCAGTCTTTGCATCAAATTTATCAAGATTGTCTTTACCATTATTTAAAACAATAAATTTACAACCAAATTCATGCAAGTGATATATGGTTTTCTACCTTTATACAACTCATTTGGGTTTTTCTTAAGAATAGGTCTTATTAAATAACAATTGGAAATATAGCAAGTCGCACTAACAATATTTTCCCAAAAGTATTTTGGAAGATTGATTTCATTCAACATGGTACACGCTAGCTCTTCCAAGGACCAATTCTTTCCTTTACAATAACATTTTGTTGTGGTGCTCTATGAACAGAAAAATTATGTGATATTTCATACTCATCACAAAATTCTTCAAGAGAAATATTTTGAAATTGTCCCACATGGTCCTTCTAATAGAAGCAATTTTATAATTTTGCATCTTGGACTCTTTTTGCATATTTGCGAAAGGCATGAAAGCCTTGTTTTTATGAACTAAAAAGATAGTCAAAGTAAATTTGGTAAAATCTAATATTACAAGTGCATAAATGTTGCCACCAAAACTTCTTGTCTTAGAAGGACCAAACAAATCCATATGCAATAATTGTAGTGGCCTATTAGAAGAAACAATATGCATTGGCTTGAAAGAAACTTTAAATTTGCTTACAATTTTGACATGCATTACATAGTTTTATTTAAAAAATTTAAACTTAGGTAAGCTAACTACAAAATATTTCTTAATCAATTTATTCAAATAGTCCATATGAGCAATTCTCCTATGCCAAAACCATGAATCAGGACCATTTACTACTAAGCATTTAATTTTCTTAGGAATGTCATTTAATGCAATCATATAGATATTATTAATTCTTTTACCTATGAGTTTAGCATCTTTTGATATCTTATCCTCAATGATGGATTTGTCGGGGTAGAACGCACATGATAGCCTTTGTCACATAATTGACTTATGCACAACAAGTTGTACTTGAGGCCCTCAACATAGAGTACTTTTTCTATGGTAGTAGAATGTGGCTTCCCGACACGACCAACTCCAAGTATATTTCCTCTATTGTTGTTTCCATACATGATGAATCATTTGTCCCTTGGGGTCAAGACAAAGAATTCATTATTGGCACCCGTCATATACTTGGAACAACTGTTGTCCAAGTACCACATTTCATGTGCATTTTCCAACCTTTCCTGCAAAACAATCATGTCCTAGTGGGTTAGCATCACTCTCTATCCATCTATATTGGCCAAATAATATGACAAGTATTCGGTGTGTGACCAACATTATTACAATATGAACATGTTAGATTTTTTTATCCAAGGTTTAAATTTAAAAAGGGGATTAGTGTGGATACTTTCTTTTTGAAACTTTATACTGCTTCCTATTATTGTTTTTGTCAAGACATTCTTATTTTTAACACATGACTATTTGCATAGCCAAGACCTCTACGGTCTTTGGAATGTCTTTGGACTTCTATAATTTTATCTAAATTGTGACTGTTCTTGTTGAGTTTAGTAAGTTCAACTCTTAATTTTGAAATTTTAGTATTAAGAGCAATACAATTTGAACATGTGGAAGAAGAAGGTTTATTCTTGAAAGAATTTACATCTAATTCTGGAAAGCTTAACATATTCATTATGTAAATCATTAAAGGCATTCTGAAGTTCATCAAAGGACATATTAAATAAGGGATCAGATTCACTTACTTCGTCATCATGAGATTAATAAGATGCCATTAGAGATAGGTGGGTTTGCTGAATATTTTATCATTCTGAATTTGAACTTGTGTCATTGTCCTTCCATGCAATATAAGATCTTCTATCAGTCTTCTTTTATGGCTTCCCTTTGAAGGGATTCTTCATCAAGGTAGGACAGTCCGCCTTCATGTGACTAGGTTTCCCACATTCAAAGCAGATGAATGTTTGGTTTGATGTAGAAGCCTCATTACTCTTAGTGAATCTTCTGGTTGGTCCAGACCTTGCGCCTTTGTTCCTCTTCAAGAATTTGTTGGTGAATCTTTATAAGCATGCTTATGTCCTTCATGTCTTCCTTTTATGATTCATCTCTAGAGTTTTCTCATGTGTCTACCTTTGCCTTCAAAGATATGTTCTTCCTCTTCTTTTCTTGTTCTTCATGTTGTTCAAGTTGGCTTAACTCCAATTCTTGTTCGTATAATTTTCCAAAAAAAGTAGCCAATTATATTTTGGATAGACTTTTCTTTTCAGATATGGTTGTCACTTTGGGTTGCCAAGTTCTTGTATAGGAAGGACCCAAGGATATTCAGGTTTAGGTCGCTATTTAACACCACCTTGCCCATGGCAATCAAATGGTTTGTAAGATGACTAGACTGTTTTTGGAGATCAAATATTTTTTTCCCTGGTTTCATGCGGAACATTTCATACTCCACTACCAATTAATAAAATTCATTTAATAGCGAGCAATTAATAAGGAATCATTTTATTAAAAATAAAATCTTTTAATAATAATCGATTAATAATAATTCATCAAATAAATATATAAATAATAATCATTAATAAGCAATCATCTAATATAAAATAATATTTTTAACAATAATTATTAATAAATCCAAAATCAATATCAATTAATAAACACAAATCTTTTAATGACAAGTTACCTTGAGTTATATCTTTCTTTTCTCTTTTAGTTGAGACGAGCCCTCACTTATAGGTATAGTTTTTTCTATCTCTCAAAGTGGAGAAGACAGTTAAAGACGAAAGTTGTCTATTTTATTTTATTATTTTCGCCTCATAATTAACAAATGCAATAAATATGAAGTCGCTTTTATAATGAAACACATTGTGGTTATAAACATGACAATCCTAATTTGATATGAGACTTGGTAGTTGGTAGTAATCATTAATACTACTTAATCTATCTTTTGAAGAATGAGTTGAGATATGTGATGATTGCCTTTTCTTTTATTCTAAACCTTTTCTATTAAAATAAACTTAACCAAGTAAATATTTGTCTACCAAAACAACCACATATTCTTACTTTACTTGGTGTACATAGGGGTGGGTAGAAGTGAATCACATTTTCGTCATACAAAATTAATATAAAAAACATTTTCTCTATTTTGTATTTGAATAAATAATTAAAAGAAAAATCAAACAAATTTTGGATATATTTAAGTCCATGTGATTAATGAAGGTATGGACTTAGTACGGATATACGAGTGTTAATACATTCCTCTATCTGTATTCAACTACCAAGCTTTAAAATCTAGATCGTGTACAATATTTTCTAAGATCGGATAGAAAGAGATTTTTTTGTTCATTCGAAAAACATAATGACTACTCCATTTCTGCAGGAGAATTAAAACATATTTGCTCTCTCTTCCCAATCTACACCTAGAAATAAGGTAACCACATAGACTAATTAATGTCATATTTTTTTTCAATACTTTACATTAACTCTGTTCCACATGTGTGACTCGGAGATAGAAAAACACTAATTTTTCAAATGGATCAATAGAATAATGTAATAAATTACGCAAAAGCAAATATAAGGACAATCCATATAAATGAAAATAAACTTGAGAGAATAAAATGAGACAATGAAAATATTAAAGAATTGAGAAAAATAATTAACTTAAAAAAGTTAGAGTACATTAGCAGATTGTACTTTAAAGTAGAACTGAACCTTGTATAAATAATAAGAGAAGGATTCACATCTTACCCCAATAATTTTAGAAAAATATAATATTTTACTAAAATAAATGACTATAATGTGGAGTAAGTAAATCTCCTCCAAAATAATAAAATAGTCTCAAGTTACCTCTATAGTTTTACATAAATTTCACTTGTTTTAAGTTTTAACTCTAAACTACCCTTTCTTTTTAACTGCTTTTATCCTCCTCTTTTTCGCCTTCAGAATTTCAGACACAAAACCAAACAACTTATTTTGCTTAAACCACGTAAAAGTTAAGAAGACAAAAGATAGAACAAATTCTTCTTTTAAATTTAGAATAAGATTTATTTTTGTCCCTCAAAATTTTTTGTGTACAAATTTAGTTCTTCAAAATTGTCCACAACGAGAGCCCTTTTTTATAAATTTTTATTGATTAGTAATTGTAATGACACTAATTTTCAATGTGATATAAACACTATAATAATCTTAAACTCCTTCCGAATCCTTTATTTATTTATTTCAAATTTTCAAATAAAATCAAATAACATTAATAAATCAAATTAAAATAGGTCTAAAAAAGACTTAAGTATTTAATAATATTCATTTTATGTATTCCAAAAAAAAAAAAAAACTGTAGAGCTATTTTATTGATTAATTTGGGTCAAATTTGTTTCTAAGTATTTTTATGACTATCTTATTCCACAATTTAATCCATGTCAACAACTATTTTAACTCTTGCTTGCAATCTAGTTTAGATTTTTAATCACAATAATTTTTTAATGATATTGTTTTGTATAGATAAAAGTTTGTAGTTTTTTCTTATTTTTAAAAAATAAATTTAAAGTTGTAGCACAAGTATATTTTGACAACTCACCTGGATTATAAACAAATGTTTTATTTATGGAAAAATATGCAAAAAGTAACCTCTCTTTTATGGTGGGCTATTTTTTGTCTTTGTTTATTTTTCTAACCAATTTCACTTTTCATTTTACCCTTAAAATTTCAATAGTACTTTCATCTTTTTTGGTTTGATCTCTCATTAGATTGCTTATTTTAACATATATACACTATTTATTTTGTGGATCATATAATTCAAGTCTAATAACTTTTATTTATTTATGTGTCTTGTTACTTTTAAATATTGGTATTAATTTTATATTGTCTTATATTTTAATATTTTTTAGCCTTTGTCATAAGCTATCAAAAATAAAAATTATAATAAAACTATATGATAATAAATATTTAAAAATATATACTTTAAAAATATAGTATAAAAATGATCAAATAATTATAACATAAACAAATAACTACATACTATTTTATAATTTAATCTAGAAAATATAATTTATAATTTACCCAAATAAACTAAATTAGTTTATATTTAATTTTCAGTTAAAATACTAAAAATAAACAAATATACTATTATATAGACATGATATAATCTCACATTTATAATTTTCCATTTTATAAACTAAACCTCTAAAAAACATAATCTATATCATTTCTCAAATATTTAACTTTTTTCTAGTCCGCATTTATGCTCTATCAGTTTCTTCAATATTTTGAAATTATAACATTAAAAAATGTTTGTTCTGTTTATTATTTATCTTTTTCTTTTCTGCTGAATTTTGCAGACGAAAATGGCGAGCTCTGTGGAAAAGGAGAGTGGTGCTATCGAAGAAACCTTCTCTTTGGAGCTACCTGCTCCATCTGGTTGGAAAAAGAAGGTTCACTATTATTTCATCTCTCTATATTTCTCTTCTCTTTGTTTTGTTTTCTTTCACTGTTTCATTTCGTCGAAATTCGATTCCTATGTTATGGTAATTGACTTTTTTGAGCCACACTTATTGTTATGGCGTGAAATTTTGATGTTGGTTGTTAATTATTCTCGCGAATTGCGTTGTTTCTCGACTGCGTGATTTCGCGCCTTCTTTATAACACATGACCTAGGGTTGCTTCGTTTGTGTTGAATTGGTTTCATGTTTATTGTTTGTGCTTTGAAATTTGCATGAAATGTTTGGGACTTTTCATGTTTTGAGTTCATAAAATTTAAAGTAAATTACTGGCACTAGGTCCTAAGATTTAGCAAAATTACATAAATCACTCATTCTTGTATTACACGTACACAAACCACTACGAATTTATATACATATATTACACTGGCTACTCCTGTAGGGGAGGTGAGTGTAGTACACTGACCTTCCCGTAGGGGAGGTGGGTGTAATCTTTTAAACAAGAGGAGTGGTGAGCGTAATTAATCTAAAGCTCTGAGGGTGTTGGTGTAATTTACTCTGAAATTCATCTAGCAGCAAAGTATCAACTGATCTTTTAGAGTTTTGTGGACATGCCCAGTATTTCCATAAATTTGGACAGGTGAACTTGAAATATGCTTTTCAATATGAAAAAAAAATTATTGTGGCTTAACTTCAGTTGCTTAGTCAAGTTATCGTTCTACATTTGCCTAGATATTGTAGGAGGAGCATGACTAGTTTTATGCTTGTATCATGATCACAACCCCACATCTGCATAACTTCTTCAGAAAATGAGTTGGGTCATTTCATATTTGAGATCCACCATAGCTTTGAATGCTTAGAATATGGTTCCTGATGTTATGTTTGTATGATGTTTTACTAGCCCTATTACGTTATTACAGTGTGCTGATAATCTTTTTTTCCCCGAGAATTAATCTCACATAAAAGTGATCCTGGTTTAGGTGGTCGGGCCATATGAGGAGAAGACCATTATAAGCCCTTATAAGAAGAGTAGATCAAGTGGAAAGTAGCATAATAGTTAGAGATAGAGGGAGACGAAGAAAAACTATACATGAAACTATTAAAAAGGACACATTTAAATTGCATTTCTGAAGACAAGATTTATGATTGAACCCAATCATGTTGTTAGATCAATTTAGCTGACCCGACCATTTGGGGAAAGGCTTTGTTACAATCTCACAAAGAAGTACAGGACATCAAATAACTCAACGGATCATAATCCTATCGACCTTCATTGTTTTTAATGAGCTGCATGATTTGCTATGCTAAACATAACATTGAAGCTATGTGTTATAGTAGATCTACCTTTTTAGGCCGGTGAGGCTGTACTCCAGGCTTATGAGTGAACTTATATTTCTACGTTTTCTAAATATCTTTCAGAAATAGATGTTGTTCAGGGATTTGACTTATTTCATTCTTGTATCCGAGTCACTCCTTACTTTTTAAGCACCCTTTCCCTCAAAAGAGGTGAAGTAGCAGAAATGAGAAATGTATCTTGAATTATTTTGTCCAACACAAATTTCCACTCCCAAATTTTGTTTCCAACATTTGAGTTTTTAAGCTGTTCTTTTAGCCCTATGATAGTGAGCCAATTAACTTATTTTCTTTTTAGCACCAATCTTGAAAAATTTAAACGGCATCTAATCATTAAACTTGCTATCCTTATTGGCTCTAGTATTTTAATGTCTTGCCTAGTTTGTTAGATTTAAAATGTTTAGAATGCTCTATTCTACTGTAGATATGGCTTTTAAACTGGAGACGTTGGATAGAAGATGTAGTGTAAATTTTGTCGTAGCCTTAGCACATCATGAGCTTCATGATTCGTTGGAACTCCCTCATGTCCAGTATTCCCACTTTATCAGTGTGATTCATTATATCAGGTTGACTGTTGACTAATCGCTTACTGTTTGTTGTTACTAAAGTTGTAACTTAGTACTTAATTGATCTATAAGTGGATGGAGCTATGTGATGTAATTTGTGTATTGCAATATTAGCTTAATCAGCATTTATTGGAGCTTTTATGCCACCTTCTTTGTTCTGACTTTGTTGGCACATGATTGAATTTTATTAAATAAATCTTTTGGTGCATGGGAAATATACCTTATCCTGTTCATAAGATACTACATATAATTCATGGTGTTCTGTATGGATATTTCATGTTACTTAGCTGCTTAATGTTAAATGAGCAACAAGTAATTCCTAATAAATATTATATTGTATGTGGTCTTAAGATGAAAACAAAGCATGCTTTTATTCCCATTTTGTATTACTTTCCTTCTTGTGCATTGTGTCATTTCCTTTAGTTAAGGTGGAACCAAAATCCGATGCAACTCGACCAGTTCTATAAATACCAGTCCACTACCATCCATATATATATTCATTTCTTTGCAGTTACAGTTTTTTGGACTAGATTTCAGTTTCTTTTTTTGGATAGTCCAGGATTTGAATACCCCGACCTTACATTTTCATCCTTGATTTTAATGATTCTGAGTACTATTGTGAACCTGAAAGTCTTTAATCCTTCATTTCCTTGAAAGTTTGAGTCTTATTATTCAAATCATTGGTTACTCATCCTTGGCACACATCATTCTATCCTCCACTGATGTGAACCTCCTTTGAAGATCCTTGTTGAATAACCGTTCTAGTGGAAAGCTTATGTATTTGAGTGTTAATTAGTATAGGATGATAACTCAACTAACATGGACTAACATAAAGAACAAGGTTGAAAAGGAATTTGTGGAAAGTAAAAAAATGGAAATGAATAACTCGAGTGGTGTCATAACCAAGGATGATTACTAAACCAGCGGTTGGATGCCACATAGTCTAATTAGCCCGAAAATAAGTTCCTAGATCGGTTCAACTAAGAACCAAAGAGGATACTCCTCACAATATGTTCTAAGCAATATTTTAAGCTAGAATTGAAGATATTCCATCTCAACAAAATGGAATCACATTAATAGGCAGCTAAACTAGACAAGAAGACAAGAATCACTATGAAATTGCAAGTTATAAGAAAACAATAAATGCTTTGTCCCCCACTCTGTCCTTTGGGGTAAGGAAGAGACAAACCTTTCAAAGGTCATATGTGACATAATAATAATGTGAGTTTTAGTCTAGAAGGGTCTAGAACTACTTATTCAAAAAGGGAAATTATAATTAGGGAATGGAGTATCTCCTGGTATAAGGAGATAAGTTATCTCCTCCTGCCAGTGAAATCATGACATGTGTCATGTTTCATCATTTTTTATAAAAATATTTTTAAAAATAAACAAAATAACACAAATGTAATTTGTGTATTGCAATGATATTAGCTTAATCAGCATTTATTGGAGCTTTTATGCCACCTTCTTTGTTCTGACTTTGTTGTCACATGATTGAATTTTATTAAATAAATCTTTTGGTGCATGGGAAATATACCTTATCCTGTTCATAAGATACTACATATAATTCATGGTGTTCTGTATGGATATTTCATGTTACTTAGCTGCTTAATGTTAAATGAGCAACAAGTAATTCCTAATAAATATTATATTGTATGTGGTCTTAAGATGAAAACAAAGCATGCTTTTATTCCTATTTTGTATTACTTTCCTTCTTGTGCATTGTGTCATTTCCTTTAGTTAACAACTTAACATCCGCCTTTAAATCTTTAATATACATGATAAAACCACCATATACATCAGTTACAATATATGAACCAGAAGATAAAAGAATTTCTCTTGTTGTTATTAGTATAACTTCTTGCGTGAATTTATTCCAATTTTGGGTGGTCTTATTGCATGGCATTATTTATTATTCATCACTGCAGATCTAAAATTGTAAATTGTTCGTATTTTGTTCATATGCATGTGGTAATTTGTTTCTTGGTCTGAGTATGAATCTTGGATATTTGTCTTCACATTATTGTCTCTTCCACTCCATTCCATCAACTTTCAGCTTTCCTAAGTATTGCCAGAATGCAAGCATTAAAGAGGCAAAGAAAAGCCTTTTGACTGGACATGGTTTATTTGGTGCCATGCTACTCTTTTCCTGAACTTCAATAGTAATAGTGCTAGTTTGTTTAACTGGGCTTCAGTTCCAAGTCCTTGAAAGAATGATTCACTTTTATGACTTGGAAAAGAAAAAGAATAAGAAATGAGAGATGGATAATGATATTGTATAGAAAGTAAGTGGAATATCTACGAAATGTAATTTTATCGTTTTTCTGGCAATATAATTGGTTGTAAGTGGTATCTGAACCTTCAAACATGAAGTCTTCATTAAACTGTGGAAGTTGCTATAATTGAGCTGATATCTCATTAATCAAAAACATAAATAAAATAACAGAAAAGACCATTTTTAATCAAGTTTTCTCGAGGGATATCCACTTAATCAAGTTTACTCAGACTGTAATGTAGTTTTGATGTGAAAGTACTGAAAAGAGCTTCATTCTTAATGTTAGGGTTTATGTTTAAAACTCAATAACTCAGCTATAATCTTGTCGGTGTTAAGATTGTTAATTTTTTGCTTGCTTTTGTATATAGTAAGATGATTCACAAATCATATCTTGTGTTCCCTTGCAGTTCTCCCCAAAGAAGCCTGGGACCCCAAAGAAAAATGAGATTGTGTTCACCACGCCAACTGGAGAGGAGATCAGTAACAAGAAGCAACTGGAACAATATTTGAAAGCAAACCCTGGTGGTCCACCTGCGTCAGAATTTGATTGGGGGACTGGTGAGACTCCAAGAAGATCGGCAAGAATCAGTGAGAAAGCCAAGGCAGCTCCTCCACCAGAAAGTGAGCCACTGACAAAACGTGGAAAAAGATCATCAGCTTCAAAAAAAGAAACTTCTGAGGAAGAAAAGGAGGAAGCGAAGGATGTGCAAATGCAAGATGCTGATGATAGTAAGGTTGATAAATATATAGAGGAAGAAAAGAATACTGGGAAGGAAAATCAAGATGAGAAGAGAGTAGAGGATACAGATGTCAAAGAATCCACTCATTCTGGAGAAGCTAAAGCCGGAGAAAATGTGCAGGTACCAAATGATGAGGAAAAATCCAAGAATGCTGATGAGGAGCTACATGCATTGAAAGATAAAGTTGATGACAAAGGAGCTGAGTCTTCTGAAGTTTCTAAAAATAAAGATGAAGAAAAGATTGGGCAACCAAAGGAAGAGACAAACAAAGATCATGAGCTGAAGGTTATAGTCGAAGGAGAGAATGGAGAAGAACACAACAGAAGTACTCATGATCCTGAAGAAGAAATCAAGGAAAAAGAAGGAACAAAAGTGAAAAATGAAGAACATCACAAGGTTGATGAAATAAACAAGAGGGCTGAAGCCGAGTTGACCGTGAACAATAACCATGGGAGTTGAACTGGTAAGGTCAAAGCTTGGAACATAGAATAGATTAATAAGTTCTTGGCTTCTTTGATATCATTCTGACCCAGTTAGATCTAAATGGAAATGCTTTTGTTGATGTTATTCACCTGATTGTTTATTAAATAAGTATGTAAAATTTTATGCAGTAAACCCTATAGTGTACCATCCTTCATGTATGTGACAGAGGTATATCCTCTTGTGCCTTTTGTAACATTATGTTGTAAGATGCATTTAATGTGGTATGTACAATCTTATGTAAATTGTATTGTTATATTAGCACATGATATTGTCTTGTCATGAAAGAAAGAAACACTTATTACTGTGCATAATTGGGGAATTCTAGCCCTTTGTTTGTTTGCAAAGAAAAATGAGAGAGGTTGCTAAGAGAGAAAAGGTGATGAAATCTCCTTTGGGTGAGAAGGAAAGATGATGAAAGGGGCCACAGTCAATCGAAATTACAAGATTAATCCTCCAAAATTTCGTCTGGTTGTATTTGGTTAAATTGGGTTTTTCCAACGCCTTAACTTTGATAATAGTGCAATAAAAATTATTAATATTATATGATTATTAAATAAATAAAACAAATATAATAATTTTTATTATTACAAATTATTATACCATAATATAATTACATTTTTTATTCTTTTTATTTCATGGACACTTTGATTCTTTCAAATTTCATATCATTTCTCTCTTCTAACTTCCTCTTCAACCAACAAAAGAGATAAATAAGACAATATCAATTTCTTTTCTTCTTTCTCATACCAAACCATACAAAATATATATTTTCTCTTTCTATACATCCTCTTTCTTACCTTAGTCTTTCTTCTCATCTTTTGTACACCAAACAAAAGCTAAAGGTTTTGGTGTGTTCCTTTTTTCTTTATCTACATCCTCATTCTACCTTCTTTCTTCTCATATTGAAAAGGCAAGGTCAGTCCATATGCATGTGCATCATAGAAGGCTCATTTCTAATAAAGGCCCTAAATTTGCTGTGGATATCTATTAATTATCTTGTTCGAATTTTGTATTTATTTTGGGATAATAACTTTGTGCTTAAAGATATTGTAGCTTGTGTGTGACCTTATTTAATTGTATTATTATAGACTTATAATTTTTTAGGCAAATGCTATAAATTTCATTGAAATTCAAAATATGTAAATATAAGTTTGTATTATTGTTTTTTTTTTCTTTTCAAAATTTGATGTTAAAATCATACCTAATTAAAATTCTTTTCGTAAATTAAGGGGTCCATTTCTTTATTTCTTGGGCTAAACGAAAGGGAACCCTCTAGATTAAGAAAGAATTTCCTTCATAATTAAGTAGTGTCTTTAAGTGAGTAGGGAAAATATGGATTTCCCCTTTCACGCTCATGTTAGGATGAAATACTAAAGAAGAAAAAGGCTCATAAAATGTTCGTATTAAGCCTAGCTAAAGGTGTTGGCATGTTGTTTTCTTAAAAAGCAATAATCATCGGTTCACATATGAAATCCAACTAAAATAAATAATCTAGTAGATATTTATTGCGATTTTGACATAATAACCTCTTTATTTTCATTGAATTGAAATTTGGGTGTTAACACCCTATTTATACAAAGAGAAGAATGGTTTCTTGAATAGGAAGCAACCATAAAAAACTAATTGCTAAACATAAAGTAAATCCTAACTAACCTAACTAACTTCTTCTAAGATTGATCCAAAAAGTACTAAAACAGAAAAAGCCCATGAAAAATATCTAGAATATGAAAATGGTCCAGGACATAAGAATCTCTGCAAAAACATGCGCCTGGTTTTTTACCCAAAAACATGCGCCAAGTGTCGAACTGCCACGGTGAGGATGTGTGCGCCTTGGTCAGAGCTGATGCATCACGGTCAGAATCTATGCGCTATGGCCTATGCCCTTCGGTCAATCTTCATGCACCAAGGTCCATGCGCCATTGTCAAATTTTACTCGCCATGGCCTGGACGCCACGGTCAATGTTCACACGCCAAGGCCTATGCGCCACGGTCAGAGTCTTGTGCGTTGGTCATGCTGGTGCATCGATGGCGATGGACATGCTCCTCGGTCACAATAGTTTCCTTGGTCACGCCTATCACGGTCATGCTGGTTTCCTCGATCATGCCTGTCTCAGTAAGATTCCATTTTCTCTCGATCACGAACTAAGTTGACTCGGTCAAGAATGATTTTGGTTCGGTCAAGATGCACTTTGGCTCGGTCAAGAATGGTTTTGGCTCGATCAAGATGCACTTTGACTCGGTCGTGAATGTTGGTTAGGATATTTTCAGTTGACTTCAATAATATTGAAATCACACTCATGACAATGAGAGATACAATTGACACATACATTCCAAAATTATACATAGGCTTTCATATAATCAGTACATAAACATAATAAATAGATTTTTTAACTTTGGCTGCACCTACTCAGACCAGTTGGTAGAATGGTTTAGCTGTCAAACATAGATGAGGAACTATAATCTAATTGCATTAGTCGGTGGACCAAAACCACAATTTCATTACAATATAACAAGTTCATATCACTTTCATTTCCATATTTGCTGTATAAAAATAAAAAACCATTTCATTAAATAATGATACCAAAATTGTCAGATACTCTTGCTATTCTGAGTTCATGCTGCTTAGAGTTTATTGATGAGTATTTTTGGTGGGGAGCTAGGAAATAGAAAGCTTGAGAGTTATCCAACTAGTATAATTCATGATTCATAATCATTTCCATTATCTTCGTTACCCTTCAAAAGCTGACTCACAAATATACTCTTTAACAACAAATGAGCTTATTGATGAAGTTGTCCAAGATAAAGCTCAGGAATAAGAGACTGCTCCAAGATACCAATTAGGTCACTTTGACAAGAAAAATAGAATTCTCTATATTGATCAAGAAATGATGAAATGAAAAGACATGCTTTAAAGATTGTTATGCCCTCAAAGTCCCTTCGAATCTGTTTGAGAAGTTTTTTTGGAAGGTAATTGTGTCAGGAAGATCCTACTAGATTACTAAATTGCAAATAAAATCATGGGAAATGTGCTAAGAAAATTGTTCATTGAAATTCCTCATACTTTATTCATGATTCCTATTTTAGTCACACAAAAAAGGGAAATAATCTTGACTTTATATCTGATTAGATCTTACAACTGAAATAACTGAAAAATATAAACACTGCAAGATATTTTTACGAGGGTTTTAATCTTCTACATAGTTTTTCATCGAACGTTTTTGTAAATCTCTTTTGGGTCTTTCTTTTTATGGGCTCTAACAAATTGATAGAAAGAAAAGGCTTTTAAGCTATATAAAATATATGAGTAACATGACTCAAACCTTTTGTTCTTATTCATTTCTCTCCAAACAAACAAACTTGCAATCAGACACTTAAGTTGCACAACCAGACTCGTCAAGGCTGTCCACTTTTCAAATGCACTGGCCAAAGACACAAAAACAAGTTCGGATGATTCAACATCATTCTTAGAAATTGTCCAAAAAAAACTAGTGTCACCATGTACTCCAAACTTTTAATTCAAATGTCTCTATTTTGTAGTTATTATTTATGTGGTATTATTACTAGTAAGCAAATTTTTTCTAATAACTAAGGATATCCCTAAGTTATGGGTAAGGTAATGAGCTAATTTCTTTTGTGGTATATCATGTCCTTCTTAACAAATGTTGTTTAAAAGAATTGAACTTTTTTTACTAAATGGAAATCTAGTGGGACTTAAAGCACTAGTTCAATGACTTCTTGGTTAACTAGTAGTTCCCAAGAGTTTATATCATAGTTGTACAATTTTCTTCTCCCCTCCGCCATAAAAGTTGTATGAAATGGTTTGCAGTTGGAAAAAAATTTGTGGCCAGGAAAAGGTTGTAGGCATTTGTATATTTTTGTTTTGAGGTCATATAAAACAAGTTATTGGATTGTATTATTTATTATGGTCAAAGCTAATATGTGAATTACATATTAGTTCATTTCGAAGCGAACTGCTTTATAGCTATTGGATGAAAAAATTGATTATTCGCTATCGTTTTATACACATTTTAGAAGTCATGGTAGTGTTATACAACTTCAGTATAGAAGTCGTGATGCACCCATACAACTTTTGGTGAAAGTAAAATCGGGGAAAGGTGATACGACTTTATGACTGAAGTCGTGACCACACGAAATGACTTCAGGAAGTCGTGATTGCATATAACGACTTCAGGAAGTTGTGTTTGCCAATAACGACTTCTGGAAGTCATGATACTCCACAACTATAACTTCAACCAAGTTAAAATTCGAACAAACTTCACTTTTAAAACACAAAAGATTTGCCAACTGTGAGAGAATATATTTGCTTCTTAAAAGGATAGTGTATTGAAGTGGTGAATTTGCATCTATAAGGTTAGTTTTTTGTTTCTTCTTTGTTTAGTAATATTATATTGTTAACTATTTTTGTTATGATAAATTTGTTGATTAATTTTATGTTTCTTTTGTATTTATATTTAATAGATGGAAGACAAAATTAACAACAATAATGAAAATTATTGTTATGAGGTATGAATTATGAATAAATAGTTATGTTTCTTCTTTGTTTAGTAGTGTTATATTGTTAACTATTTTTGTTAGGATAAATTTATTGATTAGTTTTTTGTTTCTTCTTTTTTATAGTTGACAAATGCAGGAATCAACATGCAAATTGGGCCATCAAGAATTACAGTGGATTGAGGATTGGAGTATCGCAAAGATCAAGTGTTGCAAGGACCTCGATCCAATCTCATTTCCACACACAATAGTATATGAATTGATATCTCACCAATTTTAGATCCTTCTTATCTGCGGAATTATACTCTGAGACCCACACTTAATAAATTATCAACATAATCAACCACACCCCTATCGTACAAATCAACCTCCCACACCTCAAACTCCAATGTCCAACCTACGATGTAATAGCCTATTATGTCACAACATGCAATGTATCAACCAAGAATGTCTAACTCTTATAATATTCAACCAACAAGAATGTATTTTCACTATGAACAGTCGCAGCAACATCATAATGATGATATCATGCCTCTCTATCACTCATTTTCTATAGAAGATAGTGACTTAATGAATACCTTATTGAGTACATTTGAATCGATAAATGTATATCTCAATGATATGAGGTTCAACTTCAATCAAGATGATGGTGCTGGACCAAGTTTTTTCGTGGTTGATGATAACATTTTCCCTATCGAACAGACAGATACAGATCATACTAGAGTTGGACATCAAGAAAGATCATGATGTGATAGGCAAACACATAGGTTTGGGACAAGAGATCATTTAGAGAATCTATAAATTTAGTATTACTGTAATTTAATTTTAAATTAATTCAATTTTAAATTAATTCATTTCTATTACAATTTTGGAATTAAAATTTCTTCTATATTGTTTATATTTTTTTTATGTCAATGAAGAAGAATGTGTCAAATTAATAGATTTAATTAAACATGTGATTCAAATATCATTGAATTATTCTTATTAATTCTGATATCTTTTAAGCTTTCACTCAATTCATATTTTTTAATGGAATAAATAATTGTTTCAAAAAGGCCCCCAAACATTGCCTATCTATCTTCAACAATTAAAAAAATTAGGCCCATTAGGTCCAATGATTGCTTGTCCCATTAGGTGAAACAAACAAAAGTTGTAACGCCCCGAAAAATACTCTTTATTTATTACGCGGAAAAGCGAGTAAATTTTTTTTTTGAATTGGTGATATAAAATTGTTTCCTTTTAAAAACCTTTTTTTTCCGGGACATCACTTTAAGTAATATATAACGCGGAAATCAAAACCGGTTACCTAACGGTAACTGAAATGATACAACATTTCCTGAATATACATTTTCATAGATATAAAAGATCATAAGTACTTAATATACATATTCAACAAGAAAGGGCGGAAATATTAATCATCGCCAAAAGACACTAAACAAAGACATGAACAAGCTGAAGCCGTCAGTGTTTCAAAAGTCACAAAATGATAAGCAACTCCTAGTGGCTAACTCCAAAGCTAGGGTACTGCCTCTCCTCAATTCCG
>NC_032011.1:20120299-20122901 GCF_001865875.1 Lupinus angustifolius | reverse complement strand
CATAAAATTTAATGCAAGGTAAGTAGAGTTAGACTAGTATAGGTGATGTGTCTAATGGTGGTGGAGTGAGAGGATTTGTTGAGTGATTTAGGGGATTTTGGTGGTAGTAAATCAAGGCATTAATGAGTGAAATCTATAAGATTTAGTATGTAGATTTTGTGAAGTGACTCATGCGACGTGACGACTTCGGCGAAACATGCGTGATTAAAACCATTCCCGAGTATTGTCGGCTAATACCCGGTCGGATAATAAAAATCTCCCGATTTCGGTTTACGATGAGAACTTCGAAACATGGAATTCGGAGTGAAAAATAATTAGAAATGTGTTCTGGACAAACTTGGTGTCTATCTTGACTTAAAATAATATTTCAAAGCCAATGGCGCAATCGGAATTCGATTCTGAGCTAAGGAACTCAAAAACACGATATTGGACCGAATTCGAGTGAGATTTTGGCCCCGACAGCGGTCCGAAACTGACTGTCTCCAAAAATCATGAAAATTTACGACCAAATTGGAAATAGAATTACAAGACTAAAACTCAACTAAAGTTTCGTCAAATTCTTTACCGAAAATTCCCAGAAATTCATTTTTGAAAATATAATTAACAAAACTATTAATAAAAACATATATTTTCAAGATAGTAAAATTCGCGGTGTTACAAAAGTCGTTTTATGCTAAAACGACTTATTCACAAACACAAGTTGTACTATCCAAAACAACTTCCCTAAAACCAAAATTCGTTGATTACCAAGCAGATTTCTAAACAAAAAAGAAGTTGTATTGGAGTATCACAATTTCTAGACATAATAGGTAACCAGTCTAGAATTTAACGGTTGAGATTAAGAATTATTCAATCCCACATCTAAAAAATAGTTCGCTTAGAAGTGAACTAACTTGTAGTTTATAAGTTAGTCGCTCCCAATTATTATTATTAACTCACTCTCATGTGATCACTCTCATCCCTTCATCTTAGATCCTTTTATGAGTACTTTTCAGCTTTCTTCAATTGTCATCTAGACTGGTAAGTCTATTTATTTGCATATGATTTGACCTTAAGTTTAACATTGATCTATATTTATGATGACTAGTCAAGGATAGTTAATTTTACAATGCCTAATTAATTTCAATATTAGTTAATGTTAACAAAGATCAATGATCTTTAAAAGGAAAGAAGGAATGTTTGCAAAAAAAATATGAAATGTTTTCTTGAAAGAAATGAACGAAAATAAATGAGTTGAAATTTCATACTTAATATATATATATATATATATATATATATATATATATATATATATATATATATATATATATATATATATATATATATATATATATATATATATATATATATATTAAGTATGAAATTTCAACTCATTTATTTTCGTTCATTTCTTTCAAGAAAACATTTCATATTTTTTTTGCAAACATTCCTTCTTTCCTTTTAAAGATCATTGATCTTTGTTAACATTAACTAATATTGAAATTAATTAGGCATTGTAAAATTAACTATCCTTGACTAGTCATCATAAATATAGATCAATGTTAAACTTAAGGTCAAATCATATGCAAATAAATAGACTTACCAGTCTAGATGACAATTGAAGAAAGCTGAAAAGTACTCATAAAAGGATCTAAGATGAAGGGATGAGAGTGATCACATGAGAGTGAGTTAATAATAATAATTGGGAGCGACTAACTTATAAACTACAAGTTAGTTCACTTCTAAGCGAACTATTTTTTAGATGTGGGATTGAATAATTCTTAATCTCAACCGTTAAATTCTAGACTGGTTACCTATTATGTCTAGAAATTGTGATACTCCAATACAACTTCTTTTTTGTTTAGAAATCTGCTTGGTAATCAACGAATTTTGGTTTTAGGGAAGTTGTTTTGGATAGTACAACTTGTGTTTGTGAATAAGTCGTTTTAGCATAAAACGACTTTTGTAACACCGCGAATTTTACTATCTTGAAAATATATGTTTTTATTAATAGTTTTGTTAATTATATTTTCAAAAATGAATTTCTGGGAATTTTCGGTAAAGAATTTGACGAAACTTTAGTTGAGTTTTAGTCTTGTAATTCTATTTCCAATTTGGTCGTAAATTTTCATGATTTTTGGAGACAGTCAGTTTCGGACCGCTGTCGGGGCCAAAATCTCACTCGAATTCGGTCCAATATCGTGTTTTTGAGTTCCTTAGCTCAGAATCGAATTCCGATTGCGCCATTGGCTTTGAAATATTATTTTAAGTCAAGATAGACACCAAGTTTGTCCAGAACACATTTCTAATTATTTTTCACTCCGAATTCCATGTTTCGAAGTTCTCATCGTAAACCGAAATCGGGAGATTTTTATTATCCGACCGGGTATTAGCCGACAATACTCGGGAATGGTTTTAATCACGCATGTTTCGCCGAAGTCGTCACGTCGCATGAGTCACTTCACAAAATCTACATACTAAATCTTATAGATTTCACTCATTAATGCCTTGATTTACTACCACCAAAATCCCCTAAATCACTCAACAAATCCTCTCACTCCACCACCATTAGACACATCACCTATACTAGTCTAACTCTACTTACCTTGCATTAAATTTTATG
>NC_032011.1:20119283-20120199 GCF_001865875.1 Lupinus angustifolius | reverse complement strand
CAATTAGCAAACAGAAGTACTGCTTACCCTGCTGGTTTGATAGAGGATGTCTTGGTTCGGGTTGGTGAACTTATTTTTCCTGTTGATTTTTATATTCTCGATATGGAAGAGAGATCCTCCCGTAACATAGTTCCTATCATTTTGGGGAGGCCATTTTTGAGAACAGCCCGAACCAAGATAGATGTCCATGCTGGAACATTATCTATGTAGTTTGGTGATATTGTGGTCTAGTTTAATATGTTTGATGCTATGAAGCATCCATCTGAGGACCATTCTGTGCTTCATATTGATTTACTTGATGAGTTAACTAATGAGCATATCTGTCATTTCCTTAATGATTTTGATTCTATGTTATTGATATACTCATACACTTGTCATACATGCACTGATTCTGAAATGTGTAATTCTTGTATTGATGAGTTTCTGCATATTTCTGTTGATCCAAATGTTGTAGAATCAGATTGCACTAACCCAATTGCTGCAGACATCATACACCAATCTGATTTACTTGTCCAGGTACAAGCTGCAGAATCTATGTCTACTACTTTGTTTCCATCTGTTTTGCAGGCACCTGTATTGGAGCTTAAACATTTGCTTCAAAACCTCAAGTATGCTTACTTAGAGGATGATGAGAAGCTTCATGTTATTGTTTCCACCTCCCTTGATGCTGATCAAGAGGAGAAGTTGTTGCAAGTGCTGAAGAAGCATAAGAAGGCAATTGGTTGGACCTTAGCTGATATTCCTGGTATTAGCCCATCTATGTGCATGCATAGGATACTCTTGGAAGATGGAGCTAAACCAGTGAGACAACCACAAAGGAGACTCAATCCAGTCATCCTTGAGGTTGTGAAGAAAGAGGTCACAAAGCTTTTACAAGCTGGGATTATATATCCCATTTCTGATAGTCATTGGGTGA
>NC_032011.1:20118621-20119183 GCF_001865875.1 Lupinus angustifolius | reverse complement strand
TTGCTCCAAGAGTTTGATTTGGAGACTATCAGAGATGATTTTCCTGATGAACAACTTTTGAATATTTCTATTTCTTTCCCCACCCCTTGGTTTGCCAATATTGTAAATTATTTGGTTGCATCTGTTTTTCCTCCACTTGCATCTAGAGCTCAAAATGATAAACTTAAGAGTGATGCTAAATATTATGTTTCGGATGATCCCTATTTATGGAGATTGTGTATTGACCAGGTTACTAGAAGATGCATTCCAGATCATGAGATTGAGTCAGTCCTTCAGTTTTGTCATTCTTCTAGAGTGGGTGGCAATCTTGGTACCCAAAGGACAGCACGAAAGGTGCTTGACTCTGGATTTTATTGGCCCACCATCTTCAAAGATGCGTGGAGGATTTGTAGCACTTGTGAACAGTGTTAAAGAGAAGGTGGTACCCTTTCTTGGAGACAAGAGATGCCTCAACAACGTATGTTGTTTTGCGAGGTGTTTGATGTCCAGGGTATTGATTTCATGGGTCCATTTCCTATTTCTTTTGGCTTTTACTATATTTTACTTTATGTTGATTATGTTT
>NC_032011.1:20118280-20118521 GCF_001865875.1 Lupinus angustifolius | reverse complement strand
CTTGATCAAGCTGGTGAAGAAAGAAAGCTCCAATTGAATGAACTCGATGAGTTCCAGTTAGAAGCCTATGAGAACTCTAAGTTCTATAAATAGAAGACCAAAAGATTCCATGATAACTTCATTTCTAGAAAGGAATTTTTGGTTGGTCAAAAAGTGTTGTTGTACAACTCTAGCTTGGACTCATGAGTGGTAAGCTTCGTTCTAGGTGGATTGGTCCTTTTGTTGTTACTAATGTGTTTTC
>NC_032011.1:20117524-20118180 GCF_001865875.1 Lupinus angustifolius | reverse complement strand
TTGTATGCCATCTAATATTCTTTCATGTGTGATTGCACTCTTGATTACTTGTACTCTAGAACTTGACTTGTTTCTTGTTGATACTTGATATTCACATGCACATATTGAAGTGATCTAGGCATTTCTTTTGAATAAGCCACTTAGCCATATAAGCCTACCTTGAACGAATTTATCCTTTGATAGCCCCTTTGAGATTTTTACTTCTTTCATTGTTACTTAGCTCATTACAAGCTTATAAGTGAAAAACCATGATTGTCCTAACCTTAGGGAATTTTGGAGCTTTGGAATTGTTTTGGGAATGGGTATGAAGTAAGAAATGGTGCATTGTCCTTCAAATCTTGTGGATTTTTGGTTATGTCTTAATGATGGTTAATACAATTGCGTACGTAAGTGTTCATCAAAGAAAAAAACGAAAAATAAAAGGAAAAACAACAAAAGAGAAACAAAAGTGAATAAAAGGTTGAGTAAGGCAAAGAAGATTGGAATTAGAGATTTGGTCTTATTTTGGGTTGATTTTTGCTTACTTTTTACTTATTCCCCATTGCTCCTCTATTCCATTTGGTTTTATCTACATATCCCATATTTATCCTACCTTGTCCTTGGCCCCATTACAACCTTGAAAAGTCCTTTTGATCTTTATGTGCATGTGCTTATGA
>NC_032011.1:20094670-20117424 GCF_001865875.1 Lupinus angustifolius | reverse complement strand
ATGTTCATACTATCCAACAAAAAAAAACCCCTTGTATATGTGAGTGTAAGGTGTTTGAAGCTTTGCTTGAAAGATAATCCTTGGGAAACGACCTAGGAGTCACTTCCTAGTACTGCAGTTTTTAATTGTTATATTATTTGTATCGGGTACGGCCTCGATCACTTCTATATCTGCAAATCTAAATTCGGTTACGTTCCTTAATGGAATAAATTTTAAGGACTGGAAAGAGAACATGGAAATTGTTTTTGGCTGCACGAATCTAGACTATGCATTAAGGGTAGAACAACCCCTTTCTCCTTCGGAATTCAGTGCCTCTAAAGAGAGGAATGGTTATGAGAAGTGGGATCGCTCTAATCGCATGAGTCTAATGATTATTAAGCGCGACATTCCAGTGGTCTTTAGGGGTACTATCTCGGATGAGATAAATAGTGCCAAAGTTTTCCTTGCTGAGATTGAAAAACGCTTTGCAAAGAGCGATAAGGCGGAAACAAGTACTATGTTACAGAACTTGATTTCCATGAGGTATCAAGGAAAGGGAAACATAAAGGAATACATTATGGGAATGTCCAACATTGCTTCAAAACTTAAGGCCCTTAAGCTTGAGATGTCGGAAGACGTACTCATACATTTGGTCTTGCTTTCCCTTCCTGCACAATTCAGTCAGTTTAAGATCTCTTATAACTGTAAAAGGGAGAAATGGACTCTAAATGAGCTCATTTCATGTTGTGTACAAGAAGAGAAAGGCTGAAGCGAGAAAAGGCTGAAAGTGCCCATTATGTAAGTACCTCTAAGGACAAGGGCAAAAGGAAAAACACTTCAGAGCCCAAGAATGAAGCTGCTAAGGGTCCAATGCAAAAGAAGCAGAAGCAGGCTGATGTCTGTTACTTTTGCAAAGGAAATGGACATCAAAAGAAGAAATGTGTAACGTATCACGTCTGGCGTGCTAAGAAAGGTATATTTCTTACTTTGGTCTGTTCTGAGGTTAATTTAACTTCAGTACCTGGAAACACCTAGTGGTTAGACTCCGGTTCAACTTCTAACATTAGTGTTTCAATGCAGGGTTTCCTGAGCTACCAAAAGCCTAATTATGTTGAAAGATACATCTACGTTGGTGATGGAAAATCGGTAGAAGTGGAAGCTATAGGGAACTTTAGGTTGTTATTATGTACTGGTTTTTATTTGGATTTGAAAGACACCTTTGTTGTACCGTCTTTTAGACGGAATTTAATTTCTGTTTCTTATTTGGACAAATTTGGTTATTGTTGTTCATTTCGAAACAATTCGGTTAAATTGTCATTAAACTCAAATGTTGTTGGAACTGGTTCAGTTATGTTAAATGACAATCTTTATATGCTGAATACTATAGCTGATTATAGCGAAACCCTAAATGTGGAATCACGTGGTACTAAGCGTAAAATTGAAAATAATAATTCAGGTGCATTATGAGAGAATTGAGCGTCTTGTGTCAGATGGGATTTTGAATTCCATTGACTTCACAAACCTTAGTGTCTGCGTTAAGTACATAAAAGGAAAACATACCAAACAATCGAAATCTGGTGCATATAGAGCTTCAGACATCTTAGACTTGATACATACAGATATTTGTGGGCCATTCCCTACGGCTTCCTAGAATGGTCAACAATACTTCATATCATTCATAGACGATTATTCTCGTTATGCATACATTTTTCTTATTCATGAAAAGTCCCAATCATTGGACGTGTTCAAAACTTTTAAGGCTGAAGTTGAAAATCAACTCACCAAAAGGATTAAATGCGTTAGATCTGACCCTGGTGGTGAAGACTACGGCAAATATGATGGTTCAGGTGAACAACGTCCAAGGCCTTTTGCCAAATACCTAGAGGAATATGGTATAGTCCCACAGTACACCATGCCAGGATCGCCTACCATGAATGGTGTGTCTGAAAGACGAAACCGAACTCTTAAGGATATGGTGAGGAGTATGATATGTCACTCTACCTTACCAGAGTCACTTTGGGGAGAGGCACTTAAGACTGCAGCTTATATTCTTAATAGGGTGCCAACTAAGGCAACTGCCAAAACACCTTATGAGCATTGGACTGGGCGAAAGCCTTATAGGCCTCATGAGCATTGTCCAACTGAGGCAAGGCCTTATAGGCCTCATGAAAAGAAATTGGACTCCCATACAGTGAGGAGTTACTTTATTGGTTACTCTGAAAAATCAAGGGGCTATAAATTTTATGACCCTAATTTAAAATCCATATTTGAGATAGGTACAGCCACATTCATTGAGGATATTGAGTTTGAAGGGGAAGATAACGTTAGAAACTTTGTCTTAGAGGAAGAATCCGTATCAATTCCATATGTGATTCATATGGTTGCATTTGATGAAGCAAATTCGGAACCTCTTCAAGAATGATGATGCTCTCCCTGCTCAAGATGAGTTGGTAATTCATGAAGGACAAACTCAAAACCCTCAAGAACATGGACAAGAGTTGCAAGAGCCAATAGCTTTGCGTAGATCCACTAGAGAAAGGAGAAATGCAATTCCATATGACTACATTTGCTGTCTCTTGGAACATGAGGATGATGGCTTAATGGATAATGATCCATTAAACGTTCGTAAAGCCATCCAAGTTCCAATTCGGAAAAGTGGATTGAAGCAATGAAAGAGGAGTATAAATCCATGCAAGACAATAAAGTTTGGGAACTTGTCCCATTACCAGAAGGTAAGAAACCCATTGGTTGCAAATGGATTTTTAAGACCAAGCGGGATTCTAATGGTAATGTGGAGAGGTATAAGGCACGTCTTGTAGCTAAGGGTTTTACTCAGAAGGAAGGGATTGACTATAAAGAGACTTTCTCTCCGGTTTCATCGAAAGACTCTCTTAGGACAATCATGGCTCTTGTAGCACATTATGATTTGGAGCTTCATCAGATGGATGTCAAAACAGCTTTTCTAAATGGAAACATTAATGAAAAGATTTATATGGTGCAACCAGAACACTTTGTAACGGGAGACCGAAAGAATATGGTTTGCAAATTGACAAAATCCATCTATGGGTTAAAACAGGCGTCTCGTCCATGGTATCACAAATTTCATGAGGTGATTCTCTCTTTTGGTTTTGAGATGAATTCAGTCGAGGATTGTGTGTATCACAAGTTCAGTGGGAGCAAGTATATTTTCTTGCTCTTGTATATGGATGACATACTGCTTGCCACTAATGATATGGGTACTTTGTTAGAAACCAAGAAATTCCTATCCAGTAATTTTGAAATGAAAGATCTTGGTGAAGCTTCATTTGTATTAGGAATTCAGATACACCGAGACAAATCTCGGGGTATTCTTGGATTATCACAAAAGAGCTATATAGAAAAGGTGCTCAAAAGGTATGGCATGCAGGACTGTAAAGTAATGGATACTCCAGTTGCTAAGGGAGACAAATATAGTCTCAATCAGTGCCCTAAAGGAAATCTGGAAATTCAAGAAATGAAAAAGATCCCTTATGCATCAGCTGTAGGGAGTCTTATGTATGCTCAAGTATGTACGCGTCCGGATATAGGGTACTTAAAGGGAACAAAAGATTATATGCTCACATATAGAAGATCAAACCAATTAGAGATCATTGGGTATTCTGATTCCGATTTTGCGGGATGTCAAGATAGTAAACTATCTACTTCAGGCTATGTTTATCTGTTGGCTGGTGGTGTAATTTCTTGGCGCTCTGCCATGCAAACTCTTGTGGCTTCATCCACCATGGCAGCTGAATATATAGCATGTTATGAGGCATCACATCAATCATCATGGCTGAGAAATTTTGTCACTGGGCTGCGAATTGTGGAAAGAATTGAAAGACCACTAAAGTTATATTGTGACAATAGGTCAGCCGTGTTTTTCTCCAACAACAATAGGAGTTCAGCATAGTCGAAACACATCGACATTAAGTTCCTAGTTGTTAAGGATAAAGTACAAAGTGGACAACTTTCTATAGAACACCTAGGCACTAACTCCATAATGACAATATTTAAGCGCACAATAAGGATAACACGTATGGTGAATCATATATGTGACCAGTGGGAGATTGTTAGAATTTCTAACAGTTTATGGGTCACAAATATAATTCTATAATTGTGTTATAGCCATTATTTAATTAGCCAAATATAAAATGGTCTTCAAGAATTAATTTGGTGGCTAAGGGCATATGTGTCATGAAATATTATAAGTGTAGATACCTTCAGGCAATTTCTGATTTGATGATGGGACTGAATTAGAATTATTGCAACTTAAGTAGTAACCCCTACGGTTACTTTTATGGGTTATGGTCCCATATGTAGAGCAATAGGTTTGGTTGAGTGGCTGATGAGAATAAAGGTCGATTAAAAGAGGAGTTGTAAAATAAGGTAAGATCCACATCAGAATTCTATCAGGTTCAAGCTCTCCTTGGCTTTTCATTCCCCTCTAGAGAAGCAGAAGGAAAACCATCAGGCTCTATCATCTAGAAGATCTTCATACCCACATACCATTGAAATTCTAAATGGCTAACCAAGGTATGCTCTTCTTCTTCACTATGAAATCAATTGGGGTTTCTTCGGTCTAGATCAGGGTTGTTCCATTTGGGTTTATGTATGGGCATAAACATTTTGTTATAGGAATAAAGCCCTGATCATTAGGTTTTCCGCATTCAATATAAGGGATTATTCAGAGAAATCCAACAGAAATTGAAACCATATGGACTCAGGCTCTTATCAATTTGCACAACTCTAGACTGCATTCTTGATCTCCTCCTTTGTAAAAATAGCATCCAACCCAGCTAGTTGAAATTCCAATGAAGATCGAAACTCCACACCATCCAAAGTCGGGTTGCACAGTGGCAGCCGACCAAAAGTCTTTTGAAAATATGTTGTGACAACATTCTGAATCTCCCCTTGATCCTCAAACCAAATTCCATCAATCCAAACCCCCAATAATTGATTTCTTCTTCTCCCAATTTCATATCCAAGATGTCAAATGTCTCCTTATTCCACTCTTTAATAATCTCTTTTAGGAACTTCAATTTTTCTTTAATAATGAATGCATGCCAACCTATAACTTCCTTTTCCAGGCAAATTTTCTTAACCAACTCTACAAAGTCCTGGTGTTGAAGCCAAATATTATTAAATTTGAAGGGAGAATAACCTCTCTTAATTATTCTGTATCTGAGAACAACTAGACAGTGATATGAGAAGTCCCTATTAAGAGCCCACTGGGAGACATTTGGCCAGATTGAGAGCCACTCAGATGACAAAAGGAACCTATCAAGTCTACTCATTACTACCTCCCCTGCATGATACCACGTGAAACTTCTCCCTATTAGAGGAAGGTCAACAAGCTCCATCTCCCTAATCCAAACATTAAACACATACATCTCCCTTCTACAATTAGGACCCAAATTGCCTTTCCTTTCAGAATCAATTCGAATAACATTGAAGTCTCCGAAAAAACAACACATAACATTCCCCAAACTTCTTCTCAGTACCAACAGATCATTCCATAATTGAATTTTTTGAGTTAAATAACAAGGAGAATAAATATTAGTGATGCAAACATCTAACTAACTTGTTGTCCAAACACCATGAGAAGCAAGAAAACCATCTTCTCAAGTTGATCTTGTTCTTGTAAATTTTTTGAATCCCACATGTTAATAATACCACCAGATCTACCACAAGATGGATTAAAGTCTCAACCGCGGTCATTATTCCCCCAAACTCCAGAACATAAAATATTATCACACACCTCCAACTTTGATTCTTGAATACCCAAAAAATCAACATCATTGTGCTAGACTAACTTCCTTAAACTCCTCCTTTTCAAGGAGCTCCCTAAACCTCCCACATTAATAGACAAACAATTCATGGGAAACATTTCTTATCCATTAGATTAACTATGAAGAATGATTTTAAAATAAGTTAACTTTAAATATGTTAATTTTAAAATTTAAAATTTAGAATGATTTTAGTAACTTCTAGTATTTGTGTTCATAATATGAAAATAAATTACTATTAATTTATAAAAAAATATAAGATTTACTTTAAATCAAATATTGAATTAATTAAATGAATAATTTGTAACAGTTTTTTATTCCCTTTTAATACTATCCCCTTCCATTTTCAGACATCTTCACCCATCTCTCTCTCCTCATCTCTCCATTTCTTGGCAAATTGAAACGTATAAGGTTTACTTTATTCATTCCTTAATTGATTAACTATGTTTTTAATGCTTCCATGAAATTAGGAATTTCTTGGTATGATTTGAGTTTTTTTACTTTAAATTGTGAAATTGTGGTTTAACATGACCTTCAATCAAATTTCATATTTTACAATCATTTAGGAAATAGTTTTCGTAAAATTTACGATTATCCTTTGAAAATACAATCTTTTATTTTCTACCATTGATACTTTAGAATT
Organism: Lupinus angustifolius; assembly: GCF_001865875.1. Taxonomy (NCBI): domain Eukaryota; kingdom Viridiplantae; phylum Streptophyta; class Magnoliopsida; order Fabales; family Fabaceae; genus Lupinus; species Lupinus angustifolius. Next base: position 20,110,998 of record NC_032011.1, on the reverse strand, counting down.
CACTTGAGAAATCAATTAAATCCAATTTATTTCAAATAATCAATTTGCCAAGCAATTAGAAATTGATACTTTGACTGTTTAGCGAATTCAATAATAACATTAACTACTCAATCATTAAAGCCTATTTTATATTATTTATTTTGACTTCACATAAATAAACCCCTTTCGTATCTCCATCTTCTTCTCTCCTTCTTTCGTATCTTCATCTTCTTTTCTCCCCCTTTCGTTCCATATTTCACCATTCTTTTTTCTCATATCTACAATCCAATGTTATATTCGTCGAATTTACTTTGTCATTATCACAAAAACACGTGTCGCCATTTCTTATTTTTTAGATATGTTCTTATTTTTTAGAACTTTTGATTGATTTTATTGTTTATTTTGTAGATAAATTCTTATTTTTTTTTATTTAGTTTTTGTTGTTTATTATTCCATTGATTTGTTTATTTTATAGATGTATTCTAATTGATTTCATTATATTGTAGATTTATTCTTCCAATGATCATCTTTATTAGTGTCTGACTTTCAAGGGTTTCATCCTTAACAACGACCAAACCCTAAAAAACATGGTATGTACTCGATCTTTATATATATACATTTACTTACAAGTTACAATAATGTATTTTTTTGTTGTTATTAATCTATTTATCTTCTCATCTTATCTCGCTCTTATCTTTTTATCTCTTCATTTGTAGTTTGACTCTCTGCAAGTTAACTTTATGTCTCTTTGTGCATCTCTTATTAAAATCGTCAATTATATTCTCTTTTGCACAACAAATAAATTTGATTTTCTATTAAAATATTTACATGTCTACTATTTTCTATATATGAATTGAATGAGTTGATGAAAAGACTAAACTAGGCATCCTATATTTGTGGTATTCCAAAGGAGAGACTATTTTCATCAAATAAAATTTGAATTTAAAAAGTCATTTCCTTTCCTAATGTTATAAAATAATATGTCTTTTTTAATTAATAAAAAAAGATAAGATAATTTAAAATGTAAGGAATATAATAATAAAAAAGACATAAGGTGGGGAGTTACCTGGAGTCCTTGACCTTTAACATAGGGAAGGATAATAAACCATAATGATAATAATTAAGATTAAGATTAGTGGTGAACTTTGATTAGAAGATTCTCTAACGTTACCACATCTATTTATTATTTAGCTCTAATTATGAATAATTATTTTCCTTCTTTACTATTTTACCTATTATTTCTTATTCCTCAAAATGAATGAGGAAGAAAGAAACCCTAAAAAATGGGGTATGAGAGTTTGAAGGTGTATGATCCAATAGTAGTGGGGTATGTTTATAATAAATTGTAAAAAATTGATTCATTTTAATCATATTATTCTTCTACCTGTATTTATGGCTTACAAAAAAACAATATTCTTGATTTGATTTAATTGAGATCATGAATTGTTTCTTCTAAGTATAATCTATCAAAATCAATCATAAAATATACATAAATTTTGAGCATTGTAAATGTGTAATATATATTTCATTTATGTTTATTTGAATTGTTTATAATCTGCATTGTTGAAATTTGAATGAATCGATTTATTCATTCCTTAATTGAGCATAAAATGAATCGATAATGAATCAAATAAAACCCTAAACCTCATGTTACAAAAGGAAGATTATACACATTTGAAGTTAAAAATTTAACACAATTTAATTTTCACAAACTCACGGATAAGACTTTTCTAACATTTTGCGACTTATTTTATTTTTTGTCACATTAACATTTTGTCTACATTCCTCACAATTATGTAACGGGTAAGAAATTCAACATTATAAAAATTATCAAATATTCATTGTATTATACATATTTTCAAATGAGAAAAATATAGATTAAAACAATATAATACTTAAAATAAAATACAAATAGAGATTAACTCAAGATATTACTTTTTTTTATGTAGTTTAGTTTACGATTTAGTTCGTATGCATTATCAATATAAAGTTTTTCCCTATAACCCCTAATTGTACAAGATTTTATGTATAACTTTTAAAGTAATTATTATGAAAGCAAAAAATATAATGGTTCAATACATGATTTATTGGTGTTATAAAATATATGTACATTATTTATGCATTATTCATAAACAAAGAAGCTACGCGTTAGGGGTGAGCAAGACCTAATCCGACCGTAGACCCGTCTTAACCCAATGACTTAGGGACGAGTCTGACCCGGGCAAATAAATAAAAATGGACAGACCCGATTAGAAGGGACGGACCCATCGTTAAAAAAAGACGGGTTCGGGTCGATGTCCGGGTCACTAAACCCGTCCCATATAGTTATATATCAAGAATAGTTAAATAAGTACATATCAATACACATTATGTTTTGCATAATAACTTAAATACCTACAGGCCTACACAACATATTCACATCTCTTATCATATGATCTTATTCCTTACCTTTTTTTCTATTTTGATTGATAAAAAACTAGTTAATTTTTAGTTTTTTTGTACTGTGTGAACTCTAATTTAAGTTTCATTTTTTAGTTAATAGCCAGTTATTGTATTCATTTTTGTATGAACTTTTGACTAATGACATGTTGTCATCTTATTTCACATTTTTTTTATCATTTACAAGAATACTTCAGCTTATGTTGACACTTGATAGTTTAAATTGTTCTGAAATTTTCAATGTCTTCTATAATTTTCAATCACGTTTGAAGTATGCAATTTATGGTTTGTAGTTTATATAATGATGTATGTGGGATGCAGATTTTAGTTGAGTTTATATACAGATTGTGATAATTTTGATTGTGCATGCTTAAAGATTTGAGGAAAAAAAATCTATGTTTATCGTTTTGTACTTTTCCAACCTGAACTCATCCTTATCTTGACCCATCTTATTTTGGATTCGTCCCTCACACATCCCATCTTAATCAGAGACGGGTTAAGTTCAAAATTGACTCGATCAATATTTAAGAAGAGTGAGAGACACGTTTAACCCGTCTCATGTTCACTCCTACTACACGTGCAAGTGCACTAGTATAATGCTAGTTCATCATTAAAATCCCAACGAAGGTGGTCATAACTGTCAAGAACAATCTTACTAAAACTACAGTGCACATTGAAATGCAAATGCAAGAATGAATTACAGAAGCTTGATTACCTTCCCTAGAGTGTTCTGATCATTTCTCTTCCATTTCCAAAGCTTGTGAACAGCATTTGCTGTCAATGCCAAAATGGCAAACCGTGATTTGTATAAATTAAAACCTGAAACTATTCAAAATGTATTTACCATAATTGAAAACACATCACACATCACACATAAATATGTTTCTTACTTCTAAAAGAAACTAAGCTTTGGAACACTTATAAACATGCAGAATTTCCCCCTTTCACCTTTACTTTCAGAAATGCCCAGTATTTGTCTTTATAATTATTAAGTAACAAGAAACATGTTAATTCAGCACTCACCATTGACAGTTAGACTAACCATAACTAAGTAAGTTACTAAAACGTTTTAGCTTATTGCTAAACAGTTTTAGTTTCTACTTCCTAACTATCAGTTATTCTCTAACAAGAGAACTTGAAAGCATTACATGAGAAGAGTAGTATTACTTTGCAATGAAGATGACATTAAATACAAAAACCAAGATATCAATCCAATAATTACTGGTAATGCACAAATGTGCGTTAACACTTGAAAGCAAATTTGAATTATCCATGTCCCAGAATTTGATCATAAATTCATTACCAACAGCTATAAACAGATTCTTAGTAGTATCAAATTGCACAATGCCTACATATCTCTTCCCAAGACCCTGATATGTACGTTTCACAGTTCCTTCACTTTCATTCCATTCCCCTAGAAATGATTACCCTTCTTTGCTTGTACCGCATGAGAACAATCTTTTGCATGGAACATACATACATAACAATTTAACCAGAGGAGCATGCATCAGCAAGAAATATGGGAAACAACAAATAAGGCATAATGTTTATGTTTGAACCCTGTTCCATCAGCACTATATGCCATTGCAGTAGATGAATGTCTAGGTGCATCATATCCAAAACCATATTCCAAACCAATTAAAACATGTTATGTAAATTAAAATTTTAAACATTAATTATTATTTTATTTTTGTTTCATTATCATTGATGCGAGACAGAATTTGTAACTGGATATGGTACATCATATTAAAAGATGCACACTAGCTTCCAAATCTAAGATGCGTATAGCATATTGTGATGCTCTTCAACTGATATTTGACTGAAGAAGAATATATAATTGAGAAAGGCTAACACAGCATTGCAAGTGTAATAAGTGAACCCACCGCATGTAGTACATAATACCCAACATCAACCATTTTTCTCCTTTTCAATAATGAAACACATGAGAGCCCATAATTTTCACTTGATAGATAACTATCAAATGACATGTTAGAACTTCAACTAATCTCAATTTGGAAACATGGTCTTCCAGAATCTAACACAACCAAATGCAGTAGAGGTTCATATCTCTATAGGACATGTTCTGTTTTCTGAATTATCATTTTTTTATATTATAGATAAAAACTATATACATCCGGTGCTTTAAATTGCGGACTACATCACATGATATGATCACAGTATAGTGGTTGTGACGATCCGCAATCGTAGCGTGATTCTGAATCACAATGATGTGATCATATCGGACTGCATCATACCAATTAGATTTTAAATTTTTTTAATTACAAAATAATTCACACTGCAATAACCATAGTTCGCATGCAACGATCATAATCATTATTGTAATAGAACATCACAATTTACTTTTTTGCCATCACTTAAATTTCCAACATCTTTTAAAGTATCACAAAAATTCAAAAACACTTTTTTTCTCATTCTAAAATTCTCATAACATCTAGCTTCATGGCCGACCATAACTTCAAGAGTATACATCTTGCCAGTCAATAATGAAGTCTTGTATAGTGTCTTACTAATAAAACTTTTCTCATATTCCATAATCAATGAAACTATAATTAAATCTTCAATATCATTATTCAAGCCACTTGATTCCGTACTAGAACTAGTTGACATAATTACCTCCTAAAATAAATAGCTAAATTTACTAGTATAAAATATATAAAACATTTATAATAAATGAAATCATGAAATAACATTGAAATAGTTGACAAGTAATGATATATGCTAACTTCATCAGAAATAACATTCAAACAATATACACAATGCAAAGTGACATCTTATACTGTTGATACTTCCAAACACTAATAATGGGTATGCTGCAACAATGATCATTTTAGAATCATAGTAAATGACTACTATAAAACTCATCATTACCATATAATGAATTAAATATCTAACCAATAACATTAAGTCAATAACAGTCCAACACTAGAAATTCGAGTAAGAAAAAATGCTTAAAATGAAAGATAAAATCACAAATTAAGTAAAATGCATAAATACTACTCTAGAGATGTTAGCCATTCCTTCCTCCTTGAAGGGAGACATAATAATAAACATGCTTCTCAATACCTTTTCTGCAAACTTCATCAATGCAGCATTGTAAATTTTACTAGAAACATCATCTATGAACTCAAGAAGTTCCGTTCATTTTTCTATAGAGTAAGGATCAGACATTGAACTAGCATCTTTAGCGATTGATGCTTTATATTGTTCAGCCTTGACTCTTGATGTTTATGCCCTTATACTTATTGTATCAGTCCACTTGTCTAAGGATGCTTCTAATTTGTCTATTTTAGAATTCTTTGCCTCTTTGCATCGAGGCTCCTTTGAAGATTCTATTACCTTTCTTTTTTTTTTGCCAATTTCGTGTAAATCATCTCCATCAATATCAATAGTATCACAATCAATATGCACACCTTTTGAAAGAAAGTCTTCCTCTATTTCTTTCTCTTCATCCGAGGTAGGTGGCTCTCTAGTAGAGGCTTGACTTAATTTCCCAATTGTCGTGCTAGAATTAAATATCTCACCAACAACATCATGATCATGCTCAAATCCATGCCTCTTAAACTGCTTGTAGAATCTTCCTTTCTGGAAAGTATAAATGAAAAACTTTAATACTATGTAAATAAAAATTAAGAAAATATAATAATAATAATGATACTATTTAATATTTGATATAAAAGTTTTCATACCGTATACATTTCTTTCCATACTTCTTATGGAGCATTTACTTTATTAGCTCCACAATCCCATGTAACTCCTGTACAAGCTAGTAATATTGAAAATTCACGATGTTGTTGGCATAGGCGGGTAAACTTTCCCTTAAGCCTATCTACACCATAATTTTCTCCAGTAACCTTCACTAATTCATTGTTTATATCTTCCCAAATTGGTGTTTTAAATGTTGATCCTTGCAATAGTTTCTTCTTCACTCGATTATAAATTATTTAATGTATTTGTATTTTGGATTGTCCAATCCATGTTCTCTTTCTTCTCAATTTTTAATCTCATCTATGTTAAACCACAATCCCATAAAAATCCCATAGAAATACTTTAATTTAATTAACTAAAAACAAAACTCACATTCAAATAGTAAAATCCTCATAGCTATCTCGTTATTATTGCTATTGTGATTGTTGCACCCAAAGTTTTCAATAGATGTACTTTATATGTAGTTCATTTTTAAGTAGGCTTGGTTTATAATTTATACTACTATGCACCTTGTTATAAATAAAAACGTAAAATTAAATTATAAGTAAATTTTAACATATAGGACAATCATATGTTTTGTCCTCACTTCAAATCATAAAGATAGTTCAAAAACAGAGTCTATGAAATGGAAGCAAATTCACTAAACAAGAAATAGTTGTCAACAACACTATACAATGTACTATAACAAAACCAGTAAACATATCATAACAAATGAACTATTAATATAAATAGCATAGCTAAATAAAAAAGTCAATAAAATATAATATGTTTTCTTTATCAAACTGTAGACGTTAAATTATTAATAGAATTATGAATGGAGAGCACCATGGTAACAGTAGCATCAATTAATCGTTCGTTTCTTTAGTCAATCAAGCCCATTTGGTTATAATGTTTTCATTTCTTGCTACTAACATGTGAAATTTACTAATACCTTACAAAATTCATTTGAACATTTAATTAAACACAGAACATGCAACCCATCAATCAATTAGAAATATATATATAGTTGATGACATGATCAACACAACATATTCAATCTATTTCATGTTTTATAATCTCAATAGAATTCTAAAGTCTCATACACAAAAAGACAGAGATTCTCAATTTGAAATGACTTGAAATATTAAATATTTTTTTAACAAACTTATTAGTTTCAATTAGAAAGGAAGAATTTCATAAATTGAAGGAGAAAAGTGGATATTATGTCAGTGTAGTGTGGTTGGATGTTGAAAAAGAGAAAACAAGTAAAAAATGAAAGAGACATACCTTGGTTCAGGTTGAAGAGAAGTAAATGAGAATAATCCATGGCAAACACAGAAGTTCGAAGTGCATAAATGTTACAGAATACCAAGCCAAGGAGAATGAAGGATATGTGAGTAGTGAGGAAGAAAATGAAGTTGTTAGATAGTGCAATTTCATAACCTGCCCATTTCCCCTATTTCCCACGTTTCCATAGTTTCAAGAGAAAATGGTTGAAACAACTTTTCCAGTTTTTCAACATTTCTAAGAAATATTTTTAGAAAACATTTTCATTTATAAGTTAGCAAACATATTTTTAACCATATTTTCTATTTTCAACCAAAATGAAAATAGAAAATGGTAAAGCAAACACTCTTACTTTCTACATGTCACCTCCTATACTTACTTCGATGAAGATCTTTTGTCCTCATGTCTTAAACCAATCAAAATATATTATTTAATTGAAAAAAATTATAAAAATATAAAGTAATATTTTATATTATTTAATGAAATACTATTATATAGGGACATTGTCTTTTTGGGAGAGAGGATTCCTATCACTTAACTTGCAAATTTCTAATCTCCTATATATTTGGGAAGCATCACCTATAGTATTCATTCTTCAATTGAATAAGAATTACAATAATTCTCTCTCCTCTCTCTTATATTCTCAAATATTTTCTAGCCTAGGTTTACATTTTTATATGGTATGATTCGCCTCGATGGCCGGTGCTTTAGATTCAGCTTCTTCTTCTCAAGCATAGAATGTTTTTCCTCCTTCTCTTCAAGTCATTTCCCCATCATTTCTCTTCCACTTTCCAACTACCAAGCTAACTAAAAAAACTATATTACATGGAGTCGGTTTATGCTTGTTATGATAAAATCAAACAGAGAAATTCGTTTTGTTCAATCCTCTGAAAATCCTTCTAAATTTCTCACTGAATTTGATAGGATTTGAATCATGTGAACCTGAGATATTATAGTAGGGAAGAACAAGATCAAACTATCTTTTCTCGGTTTACGAACTTAATTTCCAAGTCATTGCAACCTCGGGTTGTTGGTTGCAATGCTCATACTAAGGTTAGGAGTCGCCATTTAAGAGCCAAACTACCCATTATTTCTCAAGGATCTAATTTAATCTCTAAGGGTTAGTTTGAGAGTTGGATTTTGAAGGGGAACAAAGGGAAATGGAAGGCTTGAGAGCCATGAAATACACTTATAATATGACTCTCAAGCCTTCACTTTCCCTTCCTTCCCCTCCAAAATCAAACTCCCAAACAAACTCTAACCGTTTCTCACATATTTAGGTAATCACTGATTTTGTAGTGTCTATTGCTACACCTATCTCAATTCCAGATGGATTGCATTCTAGATGACCACTTGTAAGCTTTCCAAACTCCTATACATTTGGGAAGCATCACCTTTTATATTCATTAAATTCATTCTTCAATTGAATAACAAATACAACAATTCTCTCTCTTTCTCTTCTCTCTTATCTTTTCTCATCTCATCTTATATTTTATGGCCCAGGTTTACATTTTTACAAAATAGGATATCTCATATTCCTTATATTTTTGAAACACAAGCACTAAAGTGACTTGTTGAGAAAAATTGGATACTTAAAATCATTGTTTGAATAGAAAAATGGGCGAAGAAACTTAGGAACTAGAGCATAACATAAATAAAACATTAACATAAAATATGTTGTAGGAATTTCATTAAATAGGATATCTCATACTCCTTATATATTTTTTAAACAAACTAAAATGGCTTGTTTAGAATTATCACTCAATGGACTGTAACATGCAAATAGAGCATGAAATCATTCTTCAGACATTTTTGGTGTCGTAACTAGTAAGGAACATTGAACTTGATCATTATTGAGAAACATTAAGGTAGAGAATAACTTCTATAGATTATATTACATCCATTGTATTCAAATAAAAAAAAATATTGCTAAATTGCCTCTTGCTCCACTATTTTAAAAAAACCAAGTTCAAAGACTATAAGAAGCAACGCATTTGCTATTCTACATTCACATTTATCCACTCAAATGGAAGAGTTAAAGGAAGCTTGAGACAACAAAATCATAAACAATAACCAAGTCTTTATTTCACTAGGTGAGGTTAGTTACATGGGTCAAATGAGTCATAATATTCTATCATATTATAGATGACAAAATATTATGATTTTTCCTAGGGTCTTTCATGGTCCCCATATTCCTCTAGGAATTGGATTAATTTCCTTTTGATCTACTCATTATGAGGGCTTCTAGCGGTCTCCTCCACACATATCCAAACTACCTCAGGCACGATTCTAACGTCTTTTCTACAAATGGAGCTACTCCAACTTTCTCCATAATATATTCATTTCTAATCGTATATTGTCTAAGTGTTCACTCATCTAATACAATATTCTCATATCTACTACATTAAGTATATTCTCTTATGAATATTTTATCTCCAAACATTATCATATATAACAATTGTCAGTAGTAGAAAATTGAGAATATATAATTCATATGATTAATATTACATAATTCATATGATTGATAGTAAACATGTACGACAGAGTATGTGTACAAATTATGCTACAAGATTTTGTCTTTCCCAGCCACAAGCAAGTATTTGAGCATTCTGTTAGAATATCTCAGAATATGTTAGAACATGTTGCATATAGTCATAATATCTTCATAATATCTTTGTTGACCTTTATAATATATTTTGGAATTAATTAGCTATCTGATTGAAGAAACAATCTTGACATTATTAGGATATAGGATCAGTAAATCTTATTTTGTATCATCTCATTTGTTAAGTGTTAAAATAATCATAAAATATATATCAATTTTGTAGCACTTTAACTCTTTATTTAATCCAAATTATTGATTTTATGTGTCTAAATAATTTAAACTTGTTAAATGACAAAATATTATCATTGAAGTGTTTGTGTAGGCTTAAACCGAAAGAATGACGAAAAAAATTAAGTTTTCAAGCAAAGATAAGTCAAGTTTAACGTAGGAATCAGGCTCGACGGGTCAAACAACAGCCGAGACTTGCTCTCATTGACACAACCATGCTTAACTGTAGAAGAACTTGTGCCCAACACAATTCTCGTGCTAGGCGGATTTAATTGAGAAATTCAACATTCAATCTTTGCTTCAGATATGCCAAGCGTGAAGCCTGCGCTCAGGGAAATGGGAGGTATGAATGTAAGCATGCAAGAACATGATTTTGATGAAGATAAAGACTAAAACTTAAAGACAATGGACACATCAACAACAACAACAAAAAAAACTCATATTTAAGCTTCAAGAAAGGTTCATCAAGACTAAGAGTAATTATTTTCCTTTTAGATCCTAAGATGCTTTGAATGGGTAGATCTTTTGATAAATTTCACATAATATGAGTGTACTGCATAAAAGAGAATTTTCATACATAACATGACTTCAAACATATTTTAGTATGCATACATGATTTGGGACACTAATACTTATACCCTTCTCAAAGTCATGCATCATGCATACATCATTGATGTTAGAGGTTCATGCATAATCAACTAAGTCTTTCTAGAAAATTGTTAATCCATTAAGACTGTATCTAATCGATAAAGTCTTTGTAAATGAGAAACTTGTTAATCGATTAATGACATGGCTAATCGATTAAGTCAATTTCTATATTGGAATCTTGGATATTTTAAAGAAATGTTAATCGATTAAGTGACAATATAATTAATTATCCCCAACAAAACAGTTTGAAACTTAATGGTATTTTACCATCCTTTCCCATGGGCAAAGAACAAAACTCGATAAAAACAAGAACAACAAATTTTATATTCATATAAACTTGATACAAAAGTGGTACACGTTTTCAAGAGTGATTTTTGAGAAAAGAGAAAACTTTTCATTTTAAAAAAAGAGAGTATTTTATCATCTTTGAAAAGAGATTATTTTCATATCTTGAGAGTTTCAAATATTTCCTTTTGTGAGTCTTATTCATTCATTTTCATCTCTCTATGTGAGATTCATCAAAAGGTTGTGTTCTGAATTGTTAGTGTATGTTTTAGCATATTGAAGGTACATTAGAAAGTTGTACATATCTTTTACGGCCAACTTTGCGAATTTATATTTTTGAGGGTGTGATGTATCACCTAGGAGAAAGAGAGAAATTTGAGAGAAATTCTAGACTACGGTCAAGGTCCAATAGAGGTCTTGTTAGAATACTTAGTTAGAAGTGATGAGGAGCGATTAGAAGCTAGGCCCTATAGAAGTCTTGGTGAAGAAGTGTTTTGTAATAAACATTTGATTTATTCTAGTGAAGCAAATCTCTCAAGATTAGAAGGGGAGGTCTGGATTTAGATTGCATGTGGACAAGCAATCGAACCAGGCTAAATTGGTTGTGTCATCTTCTCTCTCACCCTACTCTTTTACTTACTTGCAATTATCACATTTTTGCATTATTTGATAGCATTCATTTAGTGATCATTGCATCAGTGAATCTGCTTTGTTAATGATACTCTGTAATCTTTTTATGAGCATTTTAGATTAGTACAATCATTGTTTTCTTGTCGCATCAAGAATCAAAAGATTTTCAAGAAAACCATTTGATTAATCGATTAAGTCTGCATATAATCGATTAAGTTTTGCTCTATGTTAATTGATTAACTCTTCATTTAAACAATTGAAATAAGTAGTTTTTAAGAATATATTTTGCATTTTGAATCGAGTTTAATTGTAATTTGAACCACCTAATCACCCCAGGTGAAGATAGAGCCCTAGTTTATCAACAAGTGATATCAGAGCTAGTTCGAACATACTAGCTTAATCGCTAATTTGTGAGATCCTAGGGATATACACAATGAGCTCTACGAATTCTTTCGGTGATGAAGGATCCTCTATCAACCGCTCTCCCATCTTTAACGGAGAGAGCTATACCTACTGGAAAGTCAGAATGAGGATCTTCATTGAGGCCATAGATATGAACATTTGAGAAGTCATACAAAATGGACCTCATATTGCACTACACTTGGTGGGCGATGAAACTAAAGAAAAACCAAAGAGTCTTTGGACCAATGTGGAAAAGAGAAAAACATAGCATAACTTGAAGGCTAGGAATATTATTAGTTCATCACTTTCCTATGATAAGTTCTTTACTGTTTCACAATACAAAAGTGCCAAAGAAACGTGGAATACTTTACAAGTAACCCATGAAGGCACTACGAAAGTCAAACGTGCTATATTGAACGCTTTAACTCATGAATATGAATTGTTTCACATGTTCCCTATTGAATCAATAAATAACATGCAAAAACAATTTATGCATATTGTTAATCATCTTGTTACATTAGATAAAGTATTTGCTAATGGTGAATTGACTAACAAAATTTTAAGATATCTTGATAGGGCATGACAACCAAAAGTGTAAGGAACCATAACTTAATTATGCTTCTTCTTCAATGCAATTTGTAGCAAAGTGTTTGACTCCAGGAAATTACCTACATTGCAAAGACAAATTATTTTGACTTTATGTAAGCTTGAGATGTATTTCTCACATTCTTTCTTTAATATAATGGTCCATCTAAGCATTCATCTTGTTAGAGATACACAACTATGTGGTCCTTCCTATATGAGATAGATGTACCCTTTTGAGCATTATATGAAGACATTAAAAGGATATGTGAAAAATCGATCAAAACCAGATGGTTGTATTGTTGAGCGATATATTGTTGAAGAAGCTCTTTAATTTTTTACTGGATACCTTGTCGATGCTGATTTTGAAGGCTTTCCAAAGTCTTCTTATGTAGAAAGAACATTTGGTGAAGAAATTATTGGGAAACATATATTTACTATATCAAGAACATAATTGGAGCAATCACACTTGTACATTTTACATAATGCCGACGAGGTTGAGCTATATGTTGAAAGTAGGGGTGTAAAAGTTCGGTTCAGTTTGGTTTTTGACGCAATTTAGTGACCGAACTGAACACAAAGATATGGTTCGGTTCTACTCGAGTAACCGCAAATTTTATTTAGGAACCGAACTGAACTGGATCATTCATTAATGGTGCGGTTCGGTTCGATTCCACAGTTTTTCAACTTATTTAAAGAAAATCCTTTAAGAAATAATTGAACAAAATTTTCAAAGTATAAAGTCAACTAAATGAATACTAAACACAATAATAACAAAATATTAATACTCTTTCTAGTAAAAATATAATAATTCAACATCTCAACACACTACAAACTTGAAATTTTAGACCACAAAATCTTCGACAATGTCCAATAAAATTTAAGAATGATAAATTTGGTACCATTCTTTAATCCAACAGTAACACCTAATACTCTACATCATTGGTAATGTCCTCAAGTTCTTTCTTTATTTTCTTTTATTTCCTTAATTTCTTTATTAGTGTTCTTTCTATCTCTGAATAGTGACACAATGTATACTAATTTTTTAGTGTTCTTTCTATCTTCTTAATGAATAGTAGAGATAATAGATATTTAGGTTTGTTTACTAATTTATTTTTTCTATTTGCCTCTTATTTATAGCCTATATGTATTAATAATCCTAAATTCTTAATCATATTTTATATCCTAACATTAAATCTTAACCATCCAAATATAAAATAAAATTATTTTTTAATATGTGGTTCGGCTCCAACGGTTCCAAAATTTACAAAACCGTGAACCGAACCGAACTTAAATGGTTCCAAATAAAAAAAACTGAACCAAACCATGGAACTGAACTAAACTGAACCGCATATTGTGGTTCATTTCGGTTCGGTTTCATCGGTTTCGCAGTTTAAAACGGAACTGCTTAAACCCCTAGTTGAAAGACACAAGGAAATGCTTAGGATTTCTAACCCAAGTAAGAATGAAAATTGAATTTCCAAAGAGCATAATCGTTGTTTTATGAAATGACTAAGAAATTACATTGTTGAGGATTTGAGTATAAATAGACATTTCATTTATGAAAGATTGAAATGGTTAGCTAATGGTTCAAGTATTCATATCTTATCTTTCACTGGTTATCTAATTAATAGGTACACATTTTATACGAAAAACAAGATGATCAAATTATAATGAAAATATTGGTGTGGCTATTGTTGCTCAAACTATGCATATAACAAGTGCCAAAGATAGAAACCTAATATATGCGAATATGTCATACATCAGGGTCAATGAACGAATATGAAAATTGGATTAAACAATGTTTTTGTTGCTGGTTTTTTGTAGTATGTGGGTTGATAACAATAACATATTTCGAGTTGATGAGTTAGGATTCATGCAGGTGGATCTTAATAGGCCAGGATATAAAGATGACTCATTTATTCTAACATCACAAGCTCAACAAGTATTCTATGTTAGTGATCCAACTGATATGAAATGGTCAACTATTCTTTTGACGATTAAAATAACCGTCAATAATATTGATGACAAAGAACATGAAGATATTGATAAAGTAGATGATCCTTTTTTGAGGACATCATAGTCGCGTGAGAATGAACCAACTACAAATGATGGTTTATATAGATGAGATTATCATGATGAGAGGTTTTGGGTGAATCCATATATTCTGCCAAACAAGGATAATACAAGCCTCAAACGATCAAAGAAAATAAACTATAGATAAAAAAATGTATGGTGATGGATTTTGTTTCTTTGTAATTTGTACTAATATTATTTGTTTGTAATTTGTACTGATGGATGTCTTTGTAATTTTATCTTACTGTCTCACTTAAAACATAATTGACATGATGTTATTTATTTGTAATTTGTATTATATTGATGTTAATACAAACTTTTGGATATCTACTATCGAGAATATATATTTGTGTGCGTTGTTGATGAATTTATTTATATGCAGGTATTAATGTGAATAACAACCAACACTGCTTGCTAGGGAGCTCTCGCAAACACAATTAAATGTGATCCGTAAAATAACGCTCGCTAGAGGGAGTAATTGTCGGAGAATTTCTCCATCTGTAATCCTTAGATTGAATGCGGAAGTCCTTATGGTCATGGCTTCGTTCCGATAATCTAATGTTTATGCCCATACATAAACCCATATGGAACGACCATGATCCAGACCGAAGAAACCCCAAATGATTTCATGGTGAAGATGAAGAACATACCTTGATTAGCCATATGGAATCTCGAAGGTATGAGGGTGAGATGATCTTCTAGATGTTAGAGCGCCGAATGGTTTTCCTTATGCTTCTCTAGAGTGGAATGAGAATGCCTTAAGCTTGAGTGAGTTCCTTATGGTGAGAGTGTCTTATGTTTCAAGAAGAAGACCCTTCTTGAAGAGGAGAGCTTGCCTTATATCTTGATGTGGATGGCTTGATAGTGTTTTATCCCTTATGGATAACACTATCCTAATCCACCCTTATTCTCCTCAACCATACACCTTAAAACTTGTTGCTCTACAAATGGGGACCATAACCCATAAAAGTAAGTCCGAAGCGGTTACTACTTAAGTTGCAATAATTCTAATTCAGTCCCTTCATCAAATCAGAAATTGCCTGAAGGTATCTACACTTATATTATTTCTTTACACATATGCCCTTTAGCCACCAAATTAATTACTGAAGATCATTTTATATTTTGGCTAATTACATAATGGCCATAACACATTTATAGAATTATATTTGTGACCCACTAATTGTCAGAAATTCCAACAATCTCCCACAGGTTACATATATGATTCTTCATATGTGTTATCCTTATTGCGCGCTTAAATATTGTCATTATGACTCAGGCATATCCAAATTATCTCATTCATTAGTCATGTCTCCATATCGAATCACAATGAATTTCGCCATATCAATCATGACTAATTCATCAATGATCACCAACATTGACACAACTAAATGACATAGATACATCATGAAATATGTAGCATGAAAATCACATGAATATGATTTGTACATGTCAATTTTCAACT
>NC_032011.1:20093933-20094570 GCF_001865875.1 Lupinus angustifolius | reverse complement strand
TCATGAAAGACCTTGGGTGTGATAGCCTTTGTAAGAGGATCCGCAATCATGGAGTTAGTGCCTAAATGTTCTATGGAAAGTTGTCCACTTTGTACTTTCTCCTTAACAACTAGGAACTTAATGTCTATGTGTTTCGACTTTGCTGAACACCTTTTGTTGTTAGAGAACAACACGACTGCTTTATTGTCACAGTATAACTTTAGTGGTCTTTCAATTCTTGCCACAATCCGCAGCCCAGTGACAAAATTTCTCAGCCATGATGACTAAAGTGATGCCTCATAACATGCTATATATTCAGCTGCCATGGTGGATGATGCAACAAGATTTTGCTTGGCAGAACGCCAAGAAACTGCACCACTAGCCAACAGATAAACATAGCCCGAAGTAGATCGTCTACTATCTTGGTATCCCGCAAAATCGGAGTCAGAATACCCAATGATCTCTAATTGGTCTGATCTCCTATATGTGAGCATATAGTCTTTTGTTCCCTTTAAGTACCTCATGACCCTTTTGGCTGTTTTCCAATGGTCCATTCCTGGATTACTCATATATCTGCCTAAAACCCCAACTATGAACGCTATATCCGGACGCGTACATACTTGAGCATACATAAGACTCCCTACAGCTGATGCATAAG
>NC_032011.1:20076717-20093833 GCF_001865875.1 Lupinus angustifolius | reverse complement strand
ATATGTATCAATTCTAAGACGTCTGAAGCTCTATATGCACCATATTTCGATTGTTTGGTCTGTTTTCCTTTTATGCATTTAACACAAACATTAAGGTTTGTGAAGTCAATGGAATCCAAAATCCCATCTGACACAAGACGCTCGATTCTCTTTTGAGAAATGTGACCTTGGCGCTTGTGCCATAATGCACCTGAATTATTATCCTCAATTTTACGCTTAGTACCACGTGATTCCACATTCAGGGTTTCGCTATAACTAGCTTTAGTATTTAGCATATACAGATTGTCATTCAACATTAGTGCACCAGTTCCAATAATGTTTGAATTTAAAGACAATTGAACCGAATTGTTTCCAAATGAACAACAAATTTGTCCAAATAAGAAACAGAAATTAAATTCCGTCTAAATGACGGTACAACAAAAGTGTCTTTCAAATCCAAATAAATACCAGTACATAATAAGAATCTAAAATGCCCTATAGCTTCCACTTCTACCGACTTTCCATCGCCAACGTAGATGTATCTTTCAGCATAATTAGGCTTTCGGTAGCTCAGGCAACCCTACATTGAAACACTGATGTTAGATGTTGAACAGGAGTTAAACCACCAGGTGTTTCCAGGTACTGAAGTTAAATTGACCTCAGAACAGACCAAAGCAAGAAATGTATCTTTCTTAGCACGTCAGGCGTGATACTTTACACATTTCTTCTTTTGATGTCCAGTTCCTTTGCAAAAGAAACAGACATCATCCTACTTCTGTTTCTTTTGCACTGGACCCTTAGCAGCTTCATTCTTGGGCTCTGAAATGATTTTCCTTTTGCCCTTGTCTTTAGAGGTAGTAACATAATGGGCACTGATAGAGTAGACAAATATTTGGTTTGCTCAATCATAGTTACTTATTGAATCATATTTTTGTGGAATAGAGATTAGAATATTCTCAACAATTCTTTTGCCAAGAATATTTTCCCCATATGCTTTCACTTTTTTGACTATTTCTTTTATTTTAGAATAATAGTAATTTATCGTCTCAGACTCTCTCAAATTTAAGTAATTCAGTTACGCCTAAGAGTTTGAAGTTTAATGGTGCGTACCTTGTCACTACCATGAAACTCCTCCTTTAGTGTATTAGATGCTTCTTTGCCTCTTGTAGCTCCAATTATTCTTGGAAATATAGTCTATGACAAGGCTTTTTATAGAATAAATAACGCATTTGTATCTTTTTTCACATTATTCTTGAACTCCTTTCTCCGAGTTGTGGTAAGAGTTGAAGTATTGTTTGGAGTAATGAATCCTTATTCTAAAATGTCCCATAAATCTTGGGACCGAAAGAAAATAGTTATTTTTGTGTACCATAAATCATAGTTTTCTCCAGAAAAATTGAGATATGAATAAATGATGCTTGAATAGTGCTAGCCATATCTCAAGAGATATAAAAATGGTTTAGTATGGATAGATGAGTTTTTTGAGGTAGTTGAAAATATATAGAGTGATATTCTACATTTAGTGTATGTCTGAACGATGTTCTAATGTCACTGATAGATTTAAGAAATAGAAGATTATAGTGATAAAAATAAAAGTGGAGACGTTGATAATAAATTAATTCAATTACATTACAATCATCAATGGTTGTTTTTTAGAGGTACACGACAACACAAGTTCTAGCATAACCTAGAATGTTTTATTCTTATTTATATACTTCACAAATGAAAGGTAAGTGCCTATTTATAGGCTTTCTACAATACCTATGAATGACTAGATAGTTTCATGCATTTCTAGTATATATTTTGTCAAGATTTCTAGATACTTCTATGATTATTTACTAGGCGTCTACAATAAAATCTACTAGAATTCTAAATATTAAGAGACAACATCACTATTTATTTCTAATATAAGTATGGAAGCTTCTAAAAAGTGTGCATTATTTTTTTAACATTTTTCTTCTCCACTCCTCAGTAAAAGTAGTATGAAAGGGTTTGCATGTGAAAGAAAATTTGTCGCCATTTATGTTTCCTTCCCCTTGCATATTTTATTTCCTTGTTTCAGTTATTTGTAGGCATTTTGGGTAGGAAAATTTAATAGATGCAGTTGGAACTTTGGATGATAAAGTTGATGGATTGTTTATTTTGATCTAGTATTTTTAAGATTCTTAATACATCTCAAAATCTTGTTGTAAGAGTGAATGATGGAAAATTGAATGAGAGGAGCACATGTGATACTAATGAATAATAGTGAGACCAACTTTTATTCATGTCCCATTTTGTTAATGTTTTCTACATTCTCTACAAAATGAAACTAGGAGGAACGTACATTAACAATCCAAGTAAATTTAAAGTAAATATGAGGTATGCATTATGTATTGCATTCCATCCACATCCTGCAAATTGAGTGTAAAAGTGCACAAATATGCTTTCCTTTTTACACCAACGGTTAAAATGGGAGGAATGTATATTTAAGATATTGTAAATTTAAAGTAAAATTGTGAAAGGGTAAAATAGGGGAGGATAAAATTATACCATCTTAGTTGTTATACAACCCATGTTGTAATTGTTTGGTATTGACTTTCCAGTCATTATATGTTATAAACGCTTGAAATAATAGAGTTTGATTATAATTTGCATTTGAAGACCATATATCTATATCTATCTATATTTATACTATATATAAAGGGAAAGCATGATGTAACTACCATGGTGTAATTTCACTTTCCCATTTTGCCCTTAAGTTTTTTAACTTCTACAAAAAAAACCTATTAATCGTAATAATCACCATCAACATATTAATAATCTATCTAACATTATAATAAAACAAAAATATATAATATAAAGTATCTCCAATAAAAATATAATATAAAGTATACTCAATACAAAAAATATTCTAATTCTCCATAATAAAATATATAAAATTTGAATAATTAACATCATAGATGTATGAATCTGGGCCTGCAGGCACGAAGTGCCTGTCAGCACTAGTTCGTATAACTGCAATAGTTTATACAATTATAATACTAAAGAATAAAAGTAATTATAAGACATAAACTCACACAATTATGTTAAGAACTTAGAAAACCCACAAAATTTGCAATATATAATCAGTGGCAAATCAAATATATGATAAAGTAAAGACTAATAAGATTTATTATTTTTTCACTAACTTAAAATTTTCTACCAACCTAGTCAAATTCCTTGATTTTGCCACCCACTAATATTGCATAAATTTTATGCATCTACTGAATATATTTTTTCTTCTTTGCCATGAGATGATAATCAATCGGAAAAAGTGTTACATTTCTCCATCTCCCAATAAAAAATTCCAATAAATCTGCACTTATAAGAAATTGCAATAATTGAACGTGCGTAAGTTAAAACTAAAGAATTGATGAAAATAACATATATGAATTTTTGAGTTAGAGAAAGATGTTATAATAATAAATATTAGTAGATTTTCAATAGTATGTTATATTTTCTTTAAGGGAAGACTCCTTAACATGTGTACATATCATAGGAAAAATAGAAGAAGACATATATAGAATTCTCTGATTTTAGTTACCATTCCTTTAATGTCAAAGACAGGTCCTTGCAACCCATTTTCAAAAAGTTACTTTTATTTGACATATATTTTATAATCACCAAAAGATTTAAACTCTTGAATAACAACACACTAACAATACCTATTATGGACAAAACGAAAGTGGTATCAATATCTAGTTAGAATAAACTTTTGTGAACATGAGCATACAACAACAAACTTGAGGAAAAAAAGAGAACTTCTAAATATGGACAAAAATACACAAATTAATTAGTGGCTAACTATTCTAAATGAATATTTCATTCCAAAACCTCTATAGGCATTTAGACTGATTTTCTCAAGTATAAAGTAAAGAAACAATGATTGCCATAATGGGGCAAACCACTCTAAAAAGGATAGTCTAAATGGTTGCTATAATGGGATAGCCACTATAATTCTTGACTTAATAGAATGATAGAGATTATAGTGGCTATTACTATAATTATAGTGATTGTCATCTTGGAAAATAAATTAGTCAACTATTTTATATCAGTATAAAAAGGTAATTACCTATTCCTAATTATAGTCAACCATTATAGCATAGCCACTGCATTTAGAATCACCTTCAAGGACATACCATTGTTAATGTGGGAATTTATCTTCCACAATGTCTTTGGACAACTATATGTTGCTTTATCAACATGAGTTTCAAAATCCACCACGAAGATTATTATTAAAGAAGGAACAACTCAAGGGGAGGAGGGTAATTTCACAAAAAATATTGTTTTTAAAAATACTTTATTGTCTTAAGTTTATGATCTTATCTATAAAAATTATTCATCAATAGAATGACTTCTACTTCAATCCCTACATCAACGGAATTTCTTACCATGACTATTCTTCCTAATTATAGTGATTGCTATAATGTAATGACCATTTTAGACTGGTTAGAATTATAGTGGTATCCTATTTAGAGTGATTGTTATAATGGATGATAAATCAGTCTAACTATTCTAAATGCAGTGACTATGCTACAATGTGACAAAGCTATAATGGTATGCCCTTGAAGGTAATTCTTGACTTTATACTTGTAAATTAGTCTAAATATAGAGAGGTAAACTTATTCTTGACTTTATACTTGTAAATTGAAGCCACGAAGGTGTGAGAACCAATATGTTGTACAAAAAATTATTCTTTTATTTTAAAAGAAAGACAACTTGCACCTAGCTTAAGATAAATATGAAACAGTTTGGTGAAGAAAAGAAAAAACGTAAAAGAACATTGACATACTTTTCACAAACATTTGGTTACATAATCACTATGTCAGCGACCCATAGGCGAAAGGGCCGAACAACCACCAAAAGGCGAAAATAAAATATGAATGCCTCTGCAAGTGTCATACTTTTGTTTCTACATGCAGTGGATAAAGTATTTCGTTGAACATGTTTTGTGCAAAATGATTTATAAAATAGAAATCAGAGATAAGAAAAAGGAAACTAAGAGAAGAAGGAAGTATAATATCAAATAACAATAGATTACTTCTCTTAACATATTAACCATAAATTCACAATTACAACAAATGTTTCTTAAAATTAAACAAAGTTTAAACTATGAAGAATGAATTGAAGAAGTTGATTTTAAAACGTATTGAGAAGATGATATGATAGGAGGAAAAATAATATTGTAATTGTAGAATGAGGCATACAAACCCGAGATAACATGATATTATATTACTTCTCTTATCTTATGATTTTCGGTGCCAACTCCGATAAAAAAACTCACTGCGCAACACACTGCCTTCTGTGCGCCGATCCCAGCCACATCGTTAGAGAGATGTATTAAGATTTTTTTGCAATTTTTGATTGATGGCAAGATGTTGCAACACTTGAACAAAGAAATGGTTGATTGATATGCACGTAAAACCTCCAAAGCGTGTGTTACCAAACTAATCTTTATGTTCAATTCGCCCCCACCAATTTAACTATATTAGATGCAAATGGGATGAACAGTGAATCCCATTCAGGATACTTTGGAAAACATTGATGTGTTTTGCACAAACACAACAAGCATATCTTTCAATAGTAGTTTACAAACTTATGGTTCTTACACTTCTTAGAGATCATAATTCATGTGTTTTTATTCTGCCTTGAAAGTGTCTCTATTTATAGAGACATTTATATCCCTTGGTGAAGAGTAATGCATCTTTAATAAGATTCTCATAAGTTGATCTGAATGGTTATATATCATAATTGTTCAATACTTCATTGAAAAGGCACCATGACCTAGGGATAGCAACTTTGGTTGGCAACTGTTGTGCACCGTGTTTGATTCCCAGCCCATGCAACTATCCATTTTTATATACACACATTTATACTAAAATGTGAACAAAAAATGCAAACCATAAGATCAAACTTGAAACCTCCACTTTGTTGCCAAGAGATACAACCATGAGACCAACAATCATCTTATTTAAAATGACATGAAACAAAAATATACATATACTCATTATGTGAATTTATATATTTTGAAAATATTTTTCACATTCATTTTTTTCATTCATTTTTAAAACTAAACTTATAAACAGACTCTAATTATAACATTGATGAATATTATGATGAACAACCTAGGATAATTGATTATACAATGATTATTTAATTGCAAGATTGGTTATTGTTAACAAAGATCAATTAACTTGTAGCCGTAGAAAAGGACCGGATCAACAAAAAAGCAATGCACTAAGGATGTTTAAAAAAGTATAAAATGTTTTGGAAAGAAATCTAAGAAAATAAATGAGTTGAAAATTCATACTTAAACTAACATTGACATGTGGTCAAATCTTTTGCAAAGAATTAACTGATAAAAGAATTAAATAAGGAAAATATACGATTTAAAAGTTATGAAACCTAATGAATGAATTGATTGTACTAAGTGTAAGAGTTTGGGTATACAAGATTAAGTTGGGTTGTTTGAAATTTATTTTTGAAGATGAAGAGTTTGTAAAGATGACAAAGGTGAAAAAAAGAACATTTGCAAAAAGACAAGGTCATTCCGGAAGAAGAAAAACATGAAGAGTTCAGTCTAAAACCGAAAGATCTTCATTGAAATTAAGTGAAGATTACGTAAAGGTTCAATATCAGCTCTCAGTTATAGGGATTCTAAAGTGAGAGGTGGTGCCTCTCTTAAAGTAAGAAAGTTTTCAACCCTCAATTATGAATGATACTTGGTATAAATGAATCAGATCAAAGTTTTTGTTTGGTGAAAAGAAGAGAGAATTGGGATGGGAGATTGAAGAGAAAACATAGAGACTTGAAATTCCTATTTGAAAATTCATTCAAACAAAACTCTGTAGATATCAGTAGTAAAATATCTAGAAATGATCCAAGATGAATTAATTTATTTAAATGTTTTATGAAAATTCATTGGATTCCATGTTTTAAAAATATTTCTTTAAATTTAAGCAATGATAGTAATTAGTAAATATAGTAGAACAAATGACCATTAAAATGAAAATGACTAAAAATATAGATATTAATATTTTATTAATGAACATAATTTATCATTTATGATATAGCTTTATAACATCATTGACCCCATCATTCACTGAGATTAATTTTTTGGTTGTAAAATTTAAACAATAACCCTAGATGAGTAAAAACACATTCTAACCATCAGAGGTATGAGTGGCAACAGGTGGAATGAGCACGATTACTACTTTCCTATACTCATATCCATAATATTTATGGGTATTTATGCTCATTTCTGGTTTTAAAATTGAATTATATAGTTATATATTTTATAATAATTAATATATATATAAAATAATTATTATATGAATAGTAAAATTTATATACATGATAAATATATGATTATATTTTAATCACTTGAATTTATTTTAAAATAATAATAAAATAGATAATATATAATTAAAAAATAATAATAATATATATATAAATAAAAATTAAATATATAAATATGCGAGTACCAACAGAGCAAGTACCATAATACTTGTTCGTTATTTTTGCAAATATTTTAACGGATATAATATCTGTTTACTAATATTTTAGTAGTAGGTATGAGATAAATATTTTAGTCATCCTTAATACCAAGGAAAATAAATGCATAAATTGGCTAGGAAGCCATTAACAAAAGATCATTGGTACAATTGATTTCTCCTAAAACAATGAACTCCTCTATATTCTAATGCTGCCCCTTGCAAACCAAATGGAGGAACCGAGGGTGGAAGTTATGCTTCTCGTTGCTTTAAAATATTATAGTCTGAAATAGAGCTAGGCCTAGCACCATTCTCACTTAGACGTGGAGAGTCCCATTCTGTTTGTCACTCTTTGTTTAGTTAATGCAAGGAAATGAGAGGAAATAAAGTTAGAAAAAGGAAATGTTTGGAAGAAAAACGAAAGAAAAGAAGCGGAATAGAAGAGTTTGAATATATCAAATGATATATATATATATATATATATATTTTAATTACACATAATATAAAATGTTTTTTAATCATCTGATTTAATATATTAAATATATGTTTTCTAGTGATTAAATATATTAAAATATAATTTTTGATAAATAATGAGTATAATATATATCAACAATTAGTATAAAGATTTATACACATTTTGTACATCATATATGATTCATTTGTATTAATTTTATTTAAAAATCAATGATCATTAAAAATGAATGGTGAATAATATAATAACAATGTAAAAAACTGTTACGTTGTCACTGCATACATTTTATTCTCTAAATTAATTTACTTTTCAATAATAAATTTTGAATAATGAAACTGAATTTTTTTAGAAAATTAGTGATAGAATACATACAAAAAAATTATTTTTAAAAGTGAGTTTTCAGTCCAATAATGGAGAGAAAAGTTTTATGTGAGTGTGATACACTTTTTTTCTTTTCCTTCTATTTTCTCTCCTTAATCAAAGGAGGGAAAGTTCCATAATCACCCCATTTTCTCTAGGTTTCTTTTCTTTCCATCTATTTTCACTCAAACCAAACATAGTGTTTGGGTAGCTCACAAGTTAAACTTTGGAGTTAAAATAAGAAAAATAGAGTTTCAAGTTTTCTCACCAGCATATTTCATATTCAAGTCCTCATTTTCCTTCTAAAATTCAACTAACAAAGTGTTCATACTCCATCATTTATAAGTCCCGATACAAATTGATTGGGTTTAGAGGAATGAGCAGCAATGACAAGGAGATAGAGTCTCACATTGTCAAAAGAACTTTGTTAGATACTAGGAAAATTAAAACAACAGATCTATCATCATAGGTGATAATAAATCTTACTTTGGGTTCAGATAGATAAGCTATTTGATTTACTCTAATCTTCATGCTACGGTAAGGATGTTACTTAGTGATCATAAGGTCACGGGTTCAAATCTTGGAAACAACATTTCTGCTTGCAGAGATAAGCTTGTGTACATCTACCCTCCATATACCCCACGGAATGTTAGTCTGGTGCACTACATAGCCTTTTTTATTCCTGAGTGTAGCGGAAGTGAGAACTGTAACACTTCCATCTTCAAAGCTTACATATATTGATTAACTGACACATGAATATGTGGCATGCATGATGAAACCATCTTGAGGCACCCACTGATTTCACAAAATGAAGTTCCAGAATAAGTTATGTTTTCAGGCATAAAATAGACATCACAGTAAAATGCATAAAATAAAAGTGAACCAAATAAACATAATGGTTAAGTTCACACTTCCAGATATCTAAATGGCACACCTGCTTCAGGCATTCTGGATTTGGTGCCTCATATATGGCTATTTCTGTTTCATGTACAACGAGCAAATGTGTCTGATTTTATATGCAATAGTTCTTGTGCTTGTGTTTCATGTAAGAAATGATATTGTAAGAAAAGTAAGTGATACCTCATCTACTGAAACATTATAAATTTGTATAGAAGTGTTCTCCATGCCAATAGCAATGATATTGTTGTCTTGAGAATGAAATGCAAGAAATGTAGCAGCAAGTGGTGGTGGCATGAAAGTCATCATAAAAATTTGCAAGGTAGAAACTGAAATGAATTTGTTAAGTAGTGTCACCAAAAAGAACATGGACTACTCTAGGCAAAAAGTGGTAGATCCCAACAAGGTACTTTCCCAGTAAGTTGAAACCTGAACTTTTAATATGAATTGCAAGTAAAAGCATTCTTATACTAGTTTATTGTTGGTAAAACTAATAAATTGGCCTTCTAAGTTTTTTTTGTTTTCAATTTGCTCCAGTAACTTATTTGTCTTTGATTTTGGTCCCAGAATGTTGTTTTTCTTCACAACTCTCACTTCTCAACTAATATTCATAATTTTGTTACAGTTGAGTTCAAAATGAAAAAGATCTATAAAATTCTTCTATTTACTTTTAAGAGAATGTACCATTAAAAATGAAATTGAGATTTAAAAAGTAATGGATAAATAATTTAAGGACTCATTTGAAAACATAAAATTAAAACAGAAAATAACTTAATAGACCTAGTTGAAACAAAGAATAATTTGTTTAATAAATAAAGAATTTCATTAGAACATAAAAGAATTGTGCAAGAAAAGAGGCTAACACGTATAAAACCATTCATGTGTCTTTACCCAAAACAAGCTTTTGGAAAAGTTGATTCTTGACGTGGTATAAGTGGCATAGCCTCTATGACCAAGTAATTAGGGATTTATGTTATTCTCATTCTTCTTATTAAAGAGAACTACAATCATTTCAAAGAGGGGGTTTTGGATTTTCAAATATATTTACCAAAGAGAAAACAAGGCGCATTATTAGAGCACCCACAATAGTAACAAAAAAATTGTTTATAGTGGAACAAATACGTTCTTCGTCCAAGTTCATCACTAGAGAGGAGACGATCTTGTTCTTATTTTTCAATGGTGAACAAAATAGGCATCGTTCTTAAAGTTGAGTCAGCATTAAAAAATAAAAAAAAAATTGTTACAAGAGAGAGAAAAAATCAATAATAAACAAAATAAAGTAAAAGAGAAGAACAAGATCATTCCACAACATTTATAATCTCATGATTTTCCAGAAAATATCAAAAAATAAAGAATAAATAAATAGAAAATGTAAACCTAGCAAACTCAATCCAACCGGCCTTAGATTGGACATGCAATCCCAATTGGAGTGCTTGTGAGCATACCTTGTCTTGTTGGCGAAAATTAAGAGATCGTGGGAAAGATCATTTTGGGTTTGAGGGATTAGGGGTTTTGGGTTTGATTGGATGAGTGAGGATGAGGAGTGAGAGGTTTAAGGGGAACACGTTTCTCGAAAGAGAGAAACAGAGAGACGAGATTGTGAGAGTGAGAGAATTGAGTATTTAAGAAGATTTGAGTGTAAGATGGAGAGGGCGAGGTAGAGCGTCAGCATGAGAAAGAAAGGCATAGTGAATGAGTGAGCTTTTTTTAGTTTAAATTTTTCCTAATTTCAAACAATTTTTAGTTTTAAAAAATTGTCAAACTCTCATCATTAAAGCTGTAAAAATTTAAACAGTAAAAGTTTCAAGCAATAAAATGTTCATCCATTGTGATATGTTTCACATAATCAAACTCTCATATTTCTCTTGTTCAATCTAGTTAAATTTTCTCACAATCAAGTTTTTAATTTTTTTCTCATTTGCTAATGGATTCTAATCAATATGATTTAAATTCTATTAGGAATTTTTTACAACATTTCCCAGCAAAAAGAAACCAAAATTATGAAAATACTCCTTTTATTCAAAGTACTCAAATCACCCCAAACATTCCCAACCAAAATCCAGAAACTAACCCAACCATTGGAAATCATCCATTTTTTACAATGCCATTCCTATATCAATATCCAATGTTTCAATTACCACCAAGCAATCTCACCATGAGTACTAGTAGCATGCAATCATTTCACAACGACCCGGAAACACCTATTGGGTCATCTCATGAGTCTCAAGATCCACAATTTTGTACTTAAGATTGATTCGAATAAATTAATCTTGATGAAGGAGGAGGTTCTAGTAACCAAAAGAAGACAAAGCCTAGATAAAGATTCTTGATAGAGGAAGATAATGTTCTCATTCAGTCATATCTAAACATTTTGAGGGATTCTGCCAAACGGGTCGACCAAAAATCTGAATGTTTTTGGAATAAAGTAACACTTACATACAACGAGTATCGATCGAAGAATATGGGACCAAGGGCGGTAGGTTCAATAAAATCTCGTTGGCATAGATTTAACAAGGTAGTTCAAAGATTTGTTGGGTGCTATAAGCAAGCTATAGAAAACAGGACAAGCAGAAGCTCCGAGTTTGACATCATAGAAAAACAAAGGAAATTTATCGTCAAGATAACAAAGAGAAGTTCACGTTGGGCCATGCATGGTTTATGATGAAAGATCATCTGAAATGGCTAGGTGGTGCAACTCAAGTTTCGCCAAAGAGAACTAAGAATTCTGAGTCTGGGGTATACACATCATTGTCTAACCCAGAAACTCCTACTAGTGGGGATTGCAACCCAACTTTGCCTTTTTTGGAATGTCCAATTGGTCAAAAGGCAACTAAAAAGAACGGGAAAGAGAAAAAGGTTGTCTCATCTTTTGTTGCAATTGCAAGTTTTGAAAAAATGAAAAAAATAGCATATGCAAAACTTGGCTACATGTTAGAATTTACACGTCAATATATACGTGTTGAAGAAGGAAATCTCCAGCTCGAGAGGGAAAGGGTTGAGATAGAGAGGAAAAAACTCGAGGTGGATGCAGAAAGATTGAAGGACACCGACTTACAAATACTTAGTCAAAATACGTCTAGGATGATAGAGTTTCAAAAACGAGCGCATGAAATGTTGTGCAATATAATCAAAACAAAATATGGACTTTGATTTGTATTTTTTTAATTAAATGTATTCTACTTATGTATTTTGATGTATTTTTTAAGTGTACTTTTGTTATGTATTTCAATTTTAAGTGTACTTGAGTTATGTATTTCAATCTAAATATAGCTATGTTATTTGTTTTTCTCAAACTAGCCGTTATAAACTAGCTATCATAAAACTAGTCGTTATAAAATTAGCCATTATAAACTAGCTATCATAAAACTAGTCGTTATAAAATTAGCCATTATAAACTAGTCATTATTCCACAAGTCTTACAAGACTCTCAACATTCTCAGAGATTTCCCACCATTCTTCTCTACAATCTTCTTATTCATCTTCATCTCCATCTCTATGAATTCTACTAACCATTCCAACATGGAAAATAACATCAAGTGGTAATTCATGAATGATGACATTAACGAGCAATTCATGATGCTTGTTTGTGACATCGAAAATGTGAAGAAGGTCATGCCCAATTGTTCAGTGATTATTTCTCTACAAATCTAATATACACTGATGAGCAATTTCGTCAAAGGTTTTGAATGCGTAAACATGTGTTCATGTGTACTGTAGAAGATTTTTATGGGGATGATGAGTATTTTTGAATTAGGCCTGACACAACTGGGCGACATGGATTGTCACAATTGCAAAGGTGTACTAGTGTTATTCGAATGTTAGCATATGGATCAAGTGATGATAGTAATGACGACTATGTGAGAATGGCAGAGAGCACATCATTGGAATGTTTCGACAAGTTTATGTGTAGCGTGATGAAGGTCTTTGGAAATACATACTTAAGAAGGCCCACTAATGATGACATTGAGTGCCTACTACAAATGGGGGAGGCATGTGGCTTTTCAGGAATGTTGGGTAGTATTATTTGCATGCATTGGGAGTGGAAGAATTGTCCTATAGCTTTGAATGGGGAGTTCTATCGTGGTGACCATAGTGTACCAACGGTGATGCTTGAAGCAGTGGCTTCTCAAGGCTTATGAATTTGGCATGCATTTTTTGGGGTTACTGGTTCAAATAATGATATTAATGTTTTAAACCAATCCAAAGTCTTTAACGATGTTCTGCAACGGCGAGCGCCGAAGGTGAATTATGTCATCAATCAACATGAATATAATTTAGGGTGTTACCTTGCATATGGTATTTATCTGGAGTGGGCTACTTTCCTTAAAAGCATCCCGCTAACACAAGGAAGCAAGAGACAATTATTTGACAAAAAACAGGAAAGCGCCAGGAAGGATATCAAATGAGCAATGGAGTTCTTCAAGCTCAATTTGCAATGATACATTGTCCGGGTCGAGTGTGGCATTATGATCAACTAGGACGTATAATGTATGTGTGCGTTATATTGCATAACATGATTGTTGAAGATGAATGAGACACATATGGTGGTAATTTTGACAATTCTGATGATCATGTAGAGAATGACACAATGGGAGTATCAAATGATCTTCATCTTGATTTTCAAGAGTACCTGCATAATAGATTTCAACTTCTTGACAAGTCTACCCATCATCATCTTCAAGCATATTCGATTGAGCATATTTGGGAAAATTTTAGCCACGAGGCTGACCAACTTTGAACCAATGATTTAATTATATATTGTTATAATTTATATTTATGCATTTTTGTCATCTATCGTTTAAAATTTTATTATTTTGTAATGTATTTCGTGTTATTTTAATAAATTTAATTATGTTTATTAATTTTTAATTTAATTATGTATTTGATATATTTTAATGTGAAATATAAATGCGGGGTAGGTTTGTGGGGTTCATTTAAGAACGAAAGTAGAGTTGCACCATTGGAGGTGATTTTGACTTGAGTTGCTTAAGTTATTGGGCGATGTAAGCAAATATAAAATAATCAGTAGGGCTCATTTAAGAACAAAAAAAGTGTCGCATCATTATGGATGCTCTTAGGAAGAGTCATAAACTTAAAGTAGGATTTACAAGTGAAAACTCCTGAAGGGTCAAGGGTCCCTTTTCTAGATTCATGAGTAGAAGATGGGTGTACAAAATCAATTAAGACTAAAAGAGACTCAATTTCATTAACCACTCTATCATGTAATTTTTTGAAAAAGTGAAGATTCCAATAAGAATGATCTTAAGAATAAAACTGAAAAACAATAGCATTATACAAAGAAGATAAGCAATAAAGCTTTGAAAAGGGCTCTAAAAGAGGCAGAACCCACCCAAACATCTTCCCAGAAAGGTGATATAAGAGGCATCGCCCAAGTTAAGAGACAAATAAGAGATAAGAAAAGGTAGGACCTAGAGAAATAAATTTTCAAGGGTTGGCATGAGAGATTCCTCTGACTGGAATGATTTCTCACTTATTCGGATACAATGAAAAGAATGTTTGGGGAAAAAAATGCCAAATCCATTTAGCTGCAATGCTTTTTGGACGTTAACATTTTTTATAAAAGAAGAAAACTTATATATAGTAAGAAGATATAAGTACAATAGAAAGAGCATAAGAAATCCTCTGAACTATGAAAAAAAACTACGACTAAGATACCCGAAAAAACTAAGGCAAAAGCTAAAATGCGAACTGCATATTAGTTTGCTTAGAAGCGAATTGCATTATAGTTGTTCGATGAAAAATTTAGTTATCTTATACTTTTTATGCACTTTTTAGAAGCCGTGGTGGCATTATACGACTTTATTGTAGAAATTGTAATGGTGTAATACAACTTATAGTGAAGGTTAATTTGGTTTAAGTGAATATGACTTTAATGTAGAAGTCGTGATGACATATAATGACTTAAGTGCAAAAGTCGTGATAGTTTATAACGACTTCAGTGTATAAGTGGTGATGGCCTACAACGACTTTGGTGTATAAGTCGTGATGGCCTACTATGAGTTCAATGTATAAGTCGTGATGGCCTTTAAAAGAATTTAACGAATCAGATTAAGGACCATTCAATCCAATGATTAAAAACTAGTTCGTTTGGAAGCGAACTAACTTGCGGTTCGCAAGTTAATCGCACCCAAAAACTAAACCTAAAACATGCAACAAAGCTAACCCTTCTAGAAAACCCTATGAATTCCTTCCTCATCCTCAAAGTGTCTATCCATCCAACATGCCTTTTCTGAGCTAAAAATGTTGGGCTAGACTACGGCCAGGGAGCCTCTAACCATCAGGGAGTTTCATTGTTATCGGTGTATGGGAAGAGTGAAAGTGAGACACCACGTCTTGGACAAAAACCTTAAAACATTAGTTCCATGTGTTTTTTCTACTTATAAAGTCGTTCACTTCTCTCCGCATATCCAATGTGAGACTTCACACTTGAATAAAGTCAATAATCTCCCCCTTAAGTGTGGGTATCACACATTTTCTGGTCCGTTCCCCCTTAAGTCTACCATGTCCCAATCGAACCATCGACTCTAATACCACTTGTGGGGGAGTTCCATTATTACTGGTGTATGGGAAGAGTACAAGTGAGACACCACGTCTTGAACCAAAACCTTAAGACATTAGTTCCATGTGTCTTTTCTACTTATAAAGTCTTTCACTTCTCCACGCATATCCAATGTGTAACATCTCACTTGAATAATTATAATAAAAAGGCATCAACCTAAACCCCCAAGGAAGCCTCTTAAAGTCAAATCCATCGTACAAAATCCGAGAAAATCTAGTGATCTCATAAGGAATCTCCAGAGTCTTTTCCATAGAGAGTTAGAGACACGGCCATCTTCGAGCTATAACTCTTTACTTAAGCTAAAACAACATCAAATTGGCATACCAGTCCTTAACCCATTTAAGCTTCATCTATTGTCTCCTACTAGGGACCAATCTCGTAGTTTTGTTTTTATTGTACAATAAACAATATTGTTGGAACATGGTTTGTTGAAAACCATGAGTGAGAACTTTTGGGCGTGAAATATAAAAAGCACCCAAGTCCCACATAGAAGATTTTGAAAAAAACAACTCTCAAAGTCCCACATGGAAGAGTTTTGAAAAAAATAAAAATTAAACTCACAAGTCCCACATGGGAGAAATTAGGAACATGAGAAAAATCTCATGTTATAAATAGAGGCTTTCTCCCTTCATTTTAACTTGCACCAAGTTGAAGGCGTTTCCTCTCAACTTTTCTTTCTCCCCCCTAATATTCCGCCGATGCATTTCCGGCAAACTTCTCCCCCTTTCTTTCCGTGGCACTTAAGAATTGGCACAAGCAGCCAAAGTGGGATTTCGAGAACTGACACTGATAGTCAGTATTGTGGGTAAAGATTTGGCACAGGCGGCCAAAGTGGGATTTCGAGAACTGACACTGGTAGTCAGTATTGTGGGAAGAGAATTGGCACGGGTAGCCATAATGTGGGTAATTTCGAGAATTGGCACTGGTAGCCATATTGTGGTGGGTGTATTCGAGATCGGTTCTTACAGTGCAGTAAGAATTCGATAACAGAGATCTGGGCTGTTTTATCCTGGGGACGGCGTGGTTGATAGTCTGCTTGCACATTTTGGGCAGTGCCACGAAACGTCTGAATGAGAGCGACCTGGTCGTGACTCAGCCAATAAGTATTATTTCGTGCCATTTAGAATTGCTGCAAGCTACGGTAACAACAAATATCCATATATTCAAATGGTTGACGCAATAGCAGCATTTTAAGTGAGGGAAAATGGAAGGTAAAAAGATTGCAATGGCATTCGTAGATAATATTACTGGACCGATTAGCTATGACCTGAACAAGCCATTTCGGTTTGACGGAACAAATTTCAAACGTTGGCA
>NC_032011.1:20076367-20076617 GCF_001865875.1 Lupinus angustifolius | reverse complement strand
ATGGAGCATTGGCATGCTATTGAAAGGGTAATGAGATACCTTAAGAAAACAATAAACCTTGGATTACATTATCGAAGGTTTCCAGATGTCTTAGAAGGATTCAGTAATGCTGATTGGAACACTTTTTCAGATGATTCCAAAGCAACCAGTGGCTATATATTTAGCATAGCTGGTGGGGCTGTTTCTTGGAAGTCAAAGAAACAGACTATTCTGGCTCAATCCACTATGGAAGATGAGATGATAGCACTAG
>NC_032011.1:20075712-20076267 GCF_001865875.1 Lupinus angustifolius | reverse complement strand
AATTGAGAACCGCTTTTATAACGGTAAGAAACGACAAATTCGTCGTAAGCACAACACCATTAGAGAGTTACTCTCTACAGGAGCTGTTAGAGTGGATCATGTACGCACTGAGAATAACTTAGCAGATCCTTTGACGAAAGGACTAGCTAGAGAGAAAGTCCATAATACTTCTAAGAGTATGGGACTATTGCCCTTAGAACGAGGATCACTCATGATGGTAACCCGACCTAACTGACTGGAGATCCCAAGAAATAGGTTCAATGGGTAATAACAAGTTGTGAAGTGATATGAGAATGAACATGCTATAAAATTATGAGAAGCATGATTCCTGTAGCATATGTAAGGATGAGTTAAAAATATTAATGAGGTCTATACTCCAATTGGAGTGGAGTACCTAGGCTATAGGAGTACTCTTGATAGACTCACCTATGTGAATGTGGAAGTGGGGGCCGCTTCCTATGAAATTTTGGGGCTTAAATTTCTAGAGCGTTCACTATACTTGGATAGACGTGCATGACCTTTAACGCACGGGCTTTACAGAATACACCTTCGAAA
>NC_032011.1:20065703-20075612 GCF_001865875.1 Lupinus angustifolius | reverse complement strand
AGTAAAATCTGGATCTTATTCACTATGCAAAGGTTCAAGTCGCATGACACCTTTGTTTATGCACAATCTTATTGAGACCACAAATATTCTTGGAAATTGTTTTTTAATTTCAAGTGGGGGATTGTTGGAACATGGTTTGTTGAAAACCATGAGTGAGAACTTTTGGGTGTGAAATATAAAAAACACCCAAGTCCCACATAGAAGAGTTTGAAAAAACAACTTTCAAAGTCCCACATGGAAGAGTTTTGAAAAAAAAATAAAAATTAAGCTCCCAAGTCCCACATGGGAGAAATGAGGAACATGAGAAAAATCTCATGTTATAAATAGAGGCTTTCTCCCTTCATTTTAACTTGCACCAAGTTGAAGGCGTTTCCTCTCAACTTTTCTTTCTCCCCCCTAATATTCCGCCGAGAGAACTGACAATGGTAGTCAGTATTGCGGGTAAAGAATTGGCACTGGTAGCCATATTGTGGGATTTCGAGAACTGACACTGGTGGTCAGTATTGTGGGAAGAGAATTGGCACGGGTAGCCATATTGTGGGATTTCGAGAACTGACACTGGTGGTCAGTATTGTGGGAAGAGAATTGGCACGGGTAGCCATAATGTGGGTAATTTCGAGAATTGGCACTGGTAGCCATATTGCGGTGGGTGTATTTGAGATCGGTTCTTACAGTGCAGTAAAAATTCGATAACAGAGATCTGAGCTGTTTTACCCTGTGGACGGCGTGGTTGATAGTCTGCTTGCACATTTTGGGCAGTGCCACGAAACGTCTTAATGAGAGCGACCTGGTCGTGACTCAGCCAATAAGTATTATTTCGTGCCATTTAGAATTGCTGCAAGCTACGGTAACAACAAATATCCATATATTCAAATGGTTGACGCAATAGCAGCATTTTAAGTGAGGGAAAATGGAAGGTAAAAATATATGTAAAGAGAATGTGCTAAATTCATGGAGGGAGATAAACAAGCAGAGAATGAAGGAAATGTGTGTGTCTCTATGTGTCAAAGAGAGATCATAGAACCATAGTAGAGTTCATGATTCTGTAGTTCTCTGCGTGTATACAAAATTTCCTATCTTGGCCCTTTTTCATAATTTCCGTAATATATAAAGGGAAACAGGATCACTAGTACTTCGGACAAGAAGAAATTCAAATTTCAAATGCATCACACAAATCATTAATCCAAATAAGGCTGTGTCTTTGGTTAGATACTATATTAGAAATGGGATCCGACTTTCACCTTTACTTCCACAAATGCCCACTATTTGTCTATAATCATTAAGTAATAAAAAACTTATCACTTCATTATCCACTATTGATCATAAACTTGAAATAACTGAGGACATTTATGATTTTTCGGTCTTTGAGCTAATATCTCCAGGTACAAACATAGCTTTGAGACTAACCCTCAAGTAAGGGTGGTGATTAGGTAAAGCCCTTTCTAGTAGCGATTACATAATTTGAACCTCTGGCCTCACAGATAAAGGTTGTGTGGGGTTACAGTATATTTCCATTGCAATCAACTACTTTTGAGTATAATCTTGCATTTAAAAATTCAAATTAAGGGATAGGAATAGGAGAGTATGTGGTACTCTTTAATACGGGATAGGATAGCGAGAGATATATTTGGCGAATACACTAGTTGGTTTCATGATACGTTTTAGTTAGAGCTCTAATATTTTATTTACTAATAATTTAGAGTTTAATTATAAGGAAAATTCATTAAAGTTATGTTATATTAAAAAGGTCATAGCTTAATCAACTACATTTTTATTATTATATATAATCAGTTTAAATTCAATTTTTAAATCTAAATTAAAATGAGACGAAAAAATATCTAATTTAAGAACTTTAGTGGTCCAACCATAAAAATAAGCTCTAAGTATTCCAACCTACAAAAATCATCTCTAAATGAGTCAACCCATAAAAATACGCTCAAATGGGTCAACCCATAAAAATAAGCTCAAATGGGTCAACCCACAACTTGTAACTAGTTATGTTTAGGGTTTTGTTTTCCCTAACTTTGCAGTTGTCACCCTTCCCTGTCCAACTTTACCCTTCTCTTCCCTATCTCTTTTGGAGTATGTAAAGCATCCATAGTTGGGTTCTCTAACAGCTTCGAACTGTTGGGAAATTCAAAACCAATTTCCTTCCTCTGTGTGATGCAAAATGGGCACTTGCGGAAGCGGCAAGTGGATAAAGAAAATAGAGAAGAGTAGAAGAATAACACCAAGAATTTTAACGTGAAAAAATATCCTCAATGTGAGAAGGAAACAACCACGAGACCTAATCTAGAAAATATCTCCACTATAGAAAGTAGGATTACAATATTTGACTCTATCTTACAAAGAGGATAACACTTAATCTCACCCAAAAAGGATGGAAATACAAACTCTCTAGTATCTCACTAGGAATACAAATCTTACACTATGTGGATATAAACTCTCTCACTTTCTCTCTATGATGTTTTTCTCACTTGCTTGTTGTATCTATTCCTCACAAGTCCCTTATATATATATAGTAAAGGGGAGGAAGGCTCCATCATAAATACATAGTGGATGATTAATTGATGTCATACTTTTCAAGACACTTTGAAAAGTGCTACTCCAACTTTCTAAGTTAGACTTCATAATCTCAAGACTCAAGGAGTAATTCCAAGACCTTGGAATAGCCATCATTGAATTATTCAATGGTTCATCTACCAAGATTAATTGGTCTTGCTTCCACAACAAATCTCCCCCTTCCTGAATTAATTGATGGGTATCACCAGTCTTACACCTCTGCAATAGTCTGTTAGCTTCTTGAGTGAAACTATCTTGGTCATCATGTCGGACCATTTATCATCTGTATGAATTTTCTTTAGTTGCAACTCACTATCCTCCAAAGCATTTCGTATCCAATGATAACGATAATCAATGTGCTTTGTCCGAGAATGAAATTTAGGATTCTTAGCTAGGTGAATTGCACTTTGGTTATCACAGTGCAAAACATATCTATCTTGAACATGACCCAACTCATGCAAGATGTTTTTCATATATTTTATCTCCTTGCCAACTTCAAATGCTGCAATATATTCCGTTTCAGTTGTTGATATTGCAACACATCTTTGTAACTTGGATTGCCAAGATACAGCTCCCTCTGCAAAAGTAGTTAGATAAGCTGATGTTGATTTTCTGGAATCTACATCTCCAACCATGTGAGCATTTGTGTATCCAACTAACATAGGATCTTCATTACCAAAGCATGAACATCTTTTGGTAGTACGCCTCAGATATCTGAATATCCACTTTACTGCATTCCAATGCTCTTTGTCAGGATTGGACAAGAATCGACTCGCAACTCCAACTGCATGGGCAATATCTGGTCTTGTACAAATCATAGCATACATTAGGCTTCCTACCACAGAGGAATAAGGCATTCTGCTCATTTCTTTCCTTTCTTCATCACTAGTTATACATTGCATTGTTGTTAACTTGAAATGTCCAACAAGTTGAACACTAACTGGTTTTGCCTTATCCATGTTGAATCTCTTGAGAACTTTCTCAATATACTTCTCATGTGATAGCCATAAAAACTTCTTGCAACGATCTCTGATTATCCTTATTCCAAGGATCTGCTTTGCAGGACCCAAGTCTTTCATAGCAAAAGACTTGCTTAAAGCATTCTTCAAACCAACAATCTTGGTCTTGTCATCATCAACATATAAGAGGAGGATAATAAAGTTTCGATCTCCATACCTTTTAATGAATACATAATGATCACCAGTTGTCTTCTTGAAACTGTATCTTGTCATGAAGGATTCAAACTTCTTGTATCACTGTCTCGGGGCTTGATTCAAACCATATAAACTCTTATTAAGACGACACACTAAGTGTTCCTTGCCTGGTTCTTCATAACCTTCTGGTTGCTCCATATAGATTTCTTCTTTGATGTCTCCATGTAAGAAAGTTGTTTTGACATCAAGTTGTTCAACTTCTAAGTCTAGGCTAGCTGCTAGACCCAATGCTACTCTTATGGAGGAGTACTTCACCACTGGTGAGAGTATTTCATCAAAATCAACTCCTTTCTTTTGATTTCATCCTTTCACAATAATCCGAGCTTTGTACCTTGGTCTTGAGCTTCCTTCTTCAACTTTAAGCCTATAAACCCATTTGTTTTTCAAGGCTTTTCTTCCTTTGGGTAACTCCACCAAATCATAAGTGTGGTTCTCATGTAAGGAGTTCATCTCATCTTTCATGGCTTTAATCCACTCTTCTTTATCAGATGTCTGCATAACTTCTAAGAAGTCTTCAGGTTCACCATTATCTGTCAATGTGACATAATCTTCTTCAGGATACTTTGAAGAAGGTATTCTGCCTCTTCCGGAGCGCCCCAGATCAACTTGTATCTGATGCTCTACTAGCTCGGGTTCTTAATGCATTTGTGTGTCTACCACCATTTCATCATGATCTGACTCTTCATTAATCTAGTCAAGTTTCGTCTAAGCCGGATCTGCCTGTTGGTCTATATGTTCTGGATCTATCTGATGATCAGGATTTGCTTGTTGAGGAATCTCTCCCCCTGAATCAATGTGAACTTTGGACTTGCACTGGCTTTTCTTCTAAACATCTTTGATCGCCTGATCCTTAAAGAACACAACATATCTGCTTCTCACAATTTTCTTGTTTATCGGATCCCATAGTCTGTACTCAAATTCATCTTTTGGAGACCCAAGGTAAATGCACTCATTGGTCTTAACATCGAACTTCTTTCTCTCATCTTTTGGAATGGGAATGAAGGCTCTGCATCTGAATACTCTCAGGTGGTTGAAGGATGCCTTCTTCTTGTACCATACTTCTACTGGAATTTCTTTGTTCAGGGGTCTTGAAGGTTTTCGATTTATTGGATCCACTGCTTCACCCCAGAAAGACTTGGGGAGATTGGCATCTTGCAACATGCATCTGATCTTCTCTTCAATTGTGTGGTTCATCCTCTCAGCTACTCCTTTCAACTTAGGAGTCTTTGGTGGTGTCTTCTCCATTCTAATACCAAAAGCCTTGCAATAGGCTTCAAATGGACCATGATACTCTCCACCATTGTCTACTTTCAGACACTTCAACTTCTTCCCAATCTCACGTTCTACTAGTGCATGGAACTCTTTGAATGCTGATAGTACTTGATCTTTGCTTTTCAACAAATACACCCATACTTTTCTCGAGTGATCGTCTATGAACGTGACAAAGTAGTAGCTCCTCCAAGAGATCTTTCAGATGGTGCACAAACATATGAATGCACCAATTCAAGTACTTCATCTCTCTGTGAGGGATTGTTTGTTCTCTGAACGTTGACTCTATGTTGTATATCATAAAGACAATCAGTACAGGAATCTAAAATTTGACCTTTTATACCTGGAAGGTGGTCTTTGGCGAGAATCTAAAGTGCCTTCTCACTCATGTGCCCCAATCGCCTATGCCAAAGATCTTTGGAGTCGGTAGCAACATTTGCTTCTCTAGAATAAGTTCCTCCTTGCATAATGTACAAAGATCTTTCCTTTGAGCCTCTAGAAATAATGAGGTTTCATTTTGCTAGTTTCCACTTTCCAGCACCAAATTGGCTTATAAAACCAGCATCATCCAACTTACTCGTTGAGATAAGGTTGAGACGCATATCTGGGACATTTCTCACCTCCTTCAGTATAAGCTTTCCTCCTATGTCTGTTAGCAACACAATATCACCAATTCCCACAATTTTGCTAGTAACATGGTTTCCCATTTTCATAGTACCATAATCACCTTTCTTGTAGTTTGAGAAGAAACCTTCATGTGGACTTACATGGAAAGAAGCACCGAAGTCAATGATCCAAGCACAATCACCATATGCAACATTTAGGTAATTGTCTTCTCCAATAAGGAGAACATCATCATCTGCGGCGACGGTTGTGGTAGACTTATGGCCATTTTTCCTTGGATCAACTAAATCTTCATGGACATTTCCAACTTTCTGGTCTCTCTTTAAGGACCTCTATTCAGATCTTTTATGTCCTTCTTTACTATAATAATAGCATGTTATTGACCTCACGCGAGATTGAGGGTGACCTCTGAATTTGCTTTTGCTTCTTCCACGAGATTCATTCCTCCCACGAGTTTCACTTCTTCCACGTCTCTCCACAATATTTGCTTCAAAGTGGAAGGATGTACTATGTTCTTTCCTTCTGGATTCTTCATTCAATAGACTGTCTGAAACAATGTCCATTGAGACCTTCCCATCAGGGACTGAGTTGCTGAGCATGACCACCAATGTATCCTAGCTTTCAGGCAACAAACTTAGTAGCAGAAGTGCTTGCAACTCATCATCTATCTTTGTCAATTGATTGACAAGACCCTTGAATGAATTCAAGTGTTCTATCATGCTCTGACCATCTTTGTAGTCGAGTTTCACCAGCCTTCTAACAAGAGATGCTTTATTTCTAGGAGTTTTCTTTTGAATCATAGATTCAAATTTCGACCACAACTCATAAGCATTTGTGTCTGAATCATTGCAACAGCTTTTCGATTTGAAACCTCCCAATCTCTGCCACCCTTATCTTGTGGCTTGTCTTTGCAAGAAATAGGCTCATGCATATCCTTACAGTATAAATGATCCTCCATCATGGGCTTCCAATAGGAATAGTTGTCAGCTGTCAACTTGAACGTATCTCCATCAAATGAGATATTAGCGGCTCCTTCTATCTTGGACTACACAGGATAAGCTCCCTGAATGAACCTGAGAGCTCTAATACCAGTGTTGGGAAATTCAGAACCAATTTCCCTCCTCTGTGTGATGCAAAATGGGCACTTGCGGAAGAGGCAAATGGATAAAGAAAATAGAGAAGAGTAGAAGAATAACACCAAGAATTTTAACGTGGAAAAATCTCCTCAATGTGAGAAGGAAACAACCACGGAACCTAGTCCAGAAAGTATCTCCACTATAGAAAGTAGGATTACAATATTTGACTCTCTCTTACAAAGAGGATAACACTCAATCTCACCCAAAAATGATGAAAATACAAACTCTCTAGTATCTCACTAGGAATACAAATCTCACGCTATGTGGATATAAACTCTCTCACTTTCCCTCTATGATATTTTTCTCACTTGCTTGTTGTATCTCTTCCTCACAAGTCCCCTATATATATGGTGAAGGGGAGGAAGGCTCCATCATAAAGACATAGTGGAGGATTAATTGATGTCATACTTTTCAAGATACTTTGAAAAGTGTTACTCCAACTTTCAAAGTTAGACTTCATAATCTCAAGACTCAATGAGTAATTCCAAAACCTTGGAATAGTCATCAAGAAATTATTCAATGGTTCATCTACCAAGATTCATTGGTCTTGCTTCCACATCAATAAGGAATGATTCCCAACACGAACCAACTTGCCTACTGAAGCAAATTGAGTAGTGAACGCAATTCGTAAGGGTGACAAGCGAATTTTGTGAATACAATAGTGATAAAAAATGGATTGGCTTTATTTAGAGAGGTTGTGGAAATTAGACTAACCATAACTATCCTCTAACTAACTTACTATTACATTGTTTTTTGTTAAACTATTGTAGTTTTATGATAGGGTTAAAACCCTAACAGGAAATTCAAGGATTGCGAAGAAACTAAAAATTGATAATAAGGAAAGAATAATTTTATTTGATATCCTTCAATCACGAATAACACACTTAAATAGCATTGAATGGAAGATTATGAGTTTTTTAAACCTAAGCTGAATCTATTAAAGTAACATTGATAAAATTAAAATAAAATACTATTACTCCCTACATAATATAATCTTTGAATTTAATTGGAAGATTAGAATCTCTTTTGGGTAGTTGGGTCTAGACGGTCCAACATTTTACTTCCTAACTATGGTTATTCTGGAACAAGAGAACTTGAAAGCATTACATGAGAATAGTAGTATTACTTTGCAATGAAGATGACATTAAATACAAAAACCAAGATATCAATCCAATAATTACTGGTAATGCACAAATGTGCGTTAACACTTGAAAGCAAATTTGAATTATCCATGTCCCAGAATTTGATCATAAATTCATTACCAACAGCTATAAACAGATTCTTAGTAGTATCAAATTGCACAATGCCTACATATCTCTTCCCAAGACCCTGATATGTACGTTTCACAGTTCCTTCACTTTCATTCCATTCCCCTAGAAATGATTACCCTTCTTTGCTTGTACCGCATGAGAACAATCTTTTGCATGGAACATACATACATAACAATTTAACCAGAGGAGCATGCATCAGCAAGAAATATGGGAAACAACAAATAAGGCATAATGTTTATGTTTGAACCCTGTTCCGTCCGCAGTAGATGAATGTCCACGTGCATCACAATCAACCTTAGCACCCATATTATCATACAACCATCCCTTTATTTTTCCATCATTTGCAGTTGATAATAAGAACTGTACTGTACATCCATATTGGAAAATGATTAGAAATTTTAACAATAACACAAGATGGCAATATCAAAACTAAAATAAAGGGAGCACAAAAAGTGTGTCATTTCATACGTCGCACATATAGTGACATTTGTGGGAAAGATGATGTCTTCCCAAATCTAAGATGTCTATTGCATATTGTGATGCTCCTCAATCGATATTTGACTTAAGAAGAAAATATAATTCAGAAAGGCTAATGTTAGGTATCAGTGGCTAAAATACACTTAGAAGGGGTTAAATAGGTGTAGCGGTTATAGTATCCGCTTTTCGCAAACAACATATAATGCTGAAAAACCCCAGTTTAATCGATTAACACATAAAGAATAATTGATTAACTGCAACTGTTTAATCGATTAAAACGACTCAAATCGCACAGACAGATTCAATTTCTTGTACGACAAGCAACTGAGATCGAAGCAAATATACAGAGCTAACAAATATATCAGAGTTACAACAGTACAGTATAGAAATAGATTATTACAGTTAATACAACTATACAAAGTAATCGATTAAAGAAATAAAGAGAGTAGGGAAAGAAAAGCGTGCAACAAGATTTTTATCCCGGTTCGTTTGCGGGTCCACTTGCAAACTATATCCAGGCCTCCCGTCTGATCTGAGAGATTTTTCTTCACTATGAAACACAATGTACGTTACATACACGCTTCCAAATACAAAACTTGAACGCTTCCTTCTTGGAACCCAAAGAACTACGTTACCCTTGGTTTGACCTTTCCCAAAACCGCCTTCGAAGAAAACCTTTCTTACGCGATTCGGACCCAGCCAAGGTATCGCTCTTTATCCCAAGACCTCCAAGTCTTTGTGTGAAGAACACCTTACCTAACCGCAGCTAGGATTTTCCCAAT
This sequence comes from Lupinus angustifolius, assembly GCF_001865875.1. Lineage (NCBI taxonomy): Eukaryota > Viridiplantae > Streptophyta > Magnoliopsida > Fabales > Fabaceae > Lupinus > Lupinus angustifolius. The sequence continues at coordinate 20,066,277 of NC_032011.1, read as the reverse complement.
CCTTTTACAACAAGAATATAGAGTAATCTAAAGCACTTACAATGCTCAAATTAAAACAATTAACACCTTACTCTACAACTCTAACACATGTCTCATATAAAATGATAATGCATGAGTTCAAAACAGATTTTACAGAATATGAAATCTTTCCAAAAACATCAAGAAATGCATGAACATGTGAGATGAAATGATGAGAAACTAAAGCATAGAATTCTCTCTTTTCTAATCTCACAAATGCAATGTCATATAGATGCAGCAATTAACACGAAATAGCTCTAACTCTCTTAAAATCTAACATGTAGCTCTAACTCTCTTAAAATCTAACATGCAAGAAAATGGCTTGAATTCTGAAAAATGCAACTTATAAAGAAACCATTCTGCAGCTCAGTTAATCGATTAAATTCTTGGTTAATCGATTAACGAGATACAAAATTGTAACTGATTCGGTTTTCCAAGTTTTCTGTTCCAACTACTTTTCAAAAACTTACGTTAATCGATTAAAACTCACCTTAATCGATTAACTGCATATTTCTATGTATATTTTTAAATTGCAATACTCAAATACATTATGCAC
>NC_032011.1:20063337-20065603 GCF_001865875.1 Lupinus angustifolius | reverse complement strand
TCATCAAAACACATAGTGGGCAAGCTTTCCAAAGTGCTCCTCTTGACATGCGCACTTTCAATCTCCCCCTTTTTGATGATGACAAACACTACACCATTTGTTTGATGAATTAGCTTGATGAATGTATTGGCACTGATTGATAGTATGAAGCGAGAATATTTCGGAAGCAGAATTAAGATCAACCTGCACAATCAAACAACAACAAAACAACCTTTCTCCCCATTTTGACATTATCAAAATGTAACACAGGTCAAAAGTCAGAAGAGTTATAGCAATTTATTTTAAAAAAAACTGTAATTATTAGCATAGGCAATAACCAGTTTGAGAAGCTTAAACAAATGCACAATTATACATCATTTAATCGATTAATAACATGTCTTAATCGATTAAATGGATAGCAGATAGCAGCAGAACAGTTTGAATGACATGAAGGGTTATGCATAAGCAAATCAAGTGCGGAATGATTAAACATTTGATATATTTGAGCAGTTTGTAATAGGCATAATCATTCAATATCATCACATATACCAATCATGATCAAGATCCAGTTCAAACAAAGTAAGGTGCGACATGCAACATAATTAACCATTTAAGCATGACATATCCATTATGTAAACATTTAAGACATAGAATGATTAAACATATATGTAAGCCATTTGTTAGATGACACCACTTGTTAGATGCCATTATCACCACTTGTTAGCATTTCGTTAGGCAATTTTCATTTTAAAGCATATTTCAATCATTCAATTATAATACATAATTAAGACATGTTCAAGATTCATGCAAAAACACATTCTATTTAACATAATTAGCAAGGTTCAACATAGTTACAAAATGTTAAAGGATGGTACAATCATAATCATGAGATGTACTTGACTCAAAAATATGAACGTAAGCCACAAAACAATAAAAGATTAACTTTTAAAAAAAAAAATTGAGCCCAGGTAATCCATTATCACAAAGTTTTAATTGATTAAGATGATTTATTTCAGAAAGCTTTAGCTAGTGGAACTCATTTAATCGATTATACTGAGAGGTTAATCGATTAACGACAGAAAGTTGACAATTTTAAGTACGATTTTGAGCTTACTAAGAAATAATTTTGTAACCTTGTTAATATGCTTACCTTACTTACCCTTTGGAGATAGGTCAAGATTACCACTTGTGATACCACTTGTTAGATGATACTAGATGAAAAGTTTGATGATATGATTTTTGAATGGTTTATTTGACCTTCAAAGTGCGCTACTCCCCCTTTCATTGTTCTTCCCTTTATCTTCTCCCCTTAACTATTTAGATAAGTATTCTTGGTAGGTAGCATAGTACGGAAGCTCATTCAACAACCTTTGTCATTAACTTTTCTCCTTAATAACCTTGATCTACTCACCAACCTTGTGCCTAGAACATCTTTTGTTGATTTATCCCTTGATGCTCAAATGTCCTTTGGCACACCTGCAAACACAATTTACTTGTCTCTTTCGGGTACCCAAGTTATTTTGGGCCCCTTCTTGGTAGTAACTAAGGGATCTTGCCCTTTCTTTACCCAAACATATTTGCCACTTGGCACACCAAATTTTCTAATAAAGCATGTAGTGCATGTGTGACCATGTGTGCCATAATAGAAACAAGTAGGCATGTTATTATTTGACATTTTATGCATATGAACTACTGGGTTTCTATATGGTCTTTTCTTAGATTCAGGCTTATATCAAATTCCAGTTCGGTTACCAACGTTTCTTGTATTAGCAAGCAATGTGTTGAGGTTTTCTTGACTATATGTGAGCTTTGAGAGTTTTTGTTTTAAAACGGAATTTTCAGCATTTGAATTCTCACAAGTATCACATATAGAGGGTTGACATAATTTAGAAGTAGAGCAATCACATGAGGCACATGCATAGATAAGATCAAGAGTTTCATTTTCAAGTTTAAGTTCATCTAATTCCTTTTGCATTTCAATTATTTTCTTTTCATGCAAGGAAATAACATTTTTTCTATCTATATTTATTTTAATAATTTTCTTTAACTCCTCATACATTTCGACATAAGCTGCATATAATTCATCATAAGGAGGAGAGTCACTAGAGCATGATGAAGTATAGGAATTTACCTCAATAGAATCATCTTCATCATTAGATGTGCACTCCTCATTGCACTTGTGCTATAAGGCATATCTTTGAATTTATCTCCTCAACGGATGAGCTAGAAGTCGAATCTTTCTCGGAATCATTCCAAACAATGTATGCTTCTTTTGACTTGGACGTTT
>NC_032011.1:20062485-20063237 GCF_001865875.1 Lupinus angustifolius | reverse complement strand
TTCTTGTCTGATTCTTCATTCAAAGTCAAACGCCCTAACTTTATTTCATGTTCTTGGAGTTTCCCAAACAGAGTAGCTAATGGCATGTTGTCTTAATTCTTTAACTCCATTATTGCGGTTACCTTTGGTTGCCATTTCATGTCAAGACAACGCAAAACTTTGTTAGACAAATCAGCATTAGTAAATGTTTTATCAAGGGTGACCAAATGATTTACAACATGAGTAAAACGTTTTTGCATATTACATATCATTAGGAAGCATGAGAAATAACTCATACTCATGCGTAAGCGCATTTAGTCTAGCGCGCTTAACTTCCTTCGTGCCTTCGTGGGTAACTTGTAAAGTATCTCACATTTCTTTTGCATATAGGCATTGCGAGACTCTAAAGAACTCGTCATATGATAAGGCCGAAGTAATAATGTTCTTGGCCTTAAGGTCATGTTGGACCTTTCTTTTCTCAATATCCGTCCATAGGCCTTTAGGCTTTTCTCTAAACTCACCATCCACCATATGAAGTGGAATGTATGGACCATTGACAACGGAATCCCAAATGTCTGTGTCTATTGCCTCGATATAGATTCTCATGCGAACCTTCCAATAGGTGTAACCTTCACCGCTGAATACGGGAGGGCGGTTGATGGATGCGCCATCACCGCCAAATGGGTTGTTAGAGCCCATATATAGTCCCTCTCGGATCACGCGGATGCGGTTGAGCTAGCACGTCGTCCCAGCTCTGATACCACTTGTTAGGT
>NC_032011.1:20061698-20062385 GCF_001865875.1 Lupinus angustifolius | reverse complement strand
CTAGAAGGGGGTTGAATAGGTGTAGCGGTCAAAGTATCCGCTTTTCGCAAACAACATAAAATGCCGAAAAACCCCAGTTTAATCGATTAACACAGAAAGAATAATCGATTAACTACAACTGTTTAATCGATTAAAACAGCTCAAATCGCACAGGCAGATTCAGTTTCTTGTATGACAAGCAACTGATATCGAAGCAAATATACAGAGCTAACAGATATATCAGAGTTACAACAATACAGTATAGAAACAGATTATTACAGTTAATACAACTATACAAAGTAATCGATTAAAGCAATAAAGAGAGTAGGGAAAGAAAAGCGTGCAACAAGATTTTTATCCTGGATCATTTGTGGGTCCACTTGCAAACTATATCCAGTCCTCCCGTCTGATCTGGGAGATTTTTCTTCACTATGAAACACAATGTACGTTACATACACGCTTCCAAATACAAAACTTGAACGCTTCCTTCTTGGAACCCAAAGAACTACGTTACCCTTGGTTTGACATTTCCCAAAACCGCCTCCGAAGAAAACCTTTCTTACGCGATTCGGCCCCAGCCAAGGTATCGCTCTTTATCCCTAGACCTCCAAGTCTTTGTGTGAAGAACACCTTACCTAACCGCAGCTAGGATTTTCCCAATCCTTTTACAACAAGAATATAGAGTAATCTAAAGCACTTACAATGCTC
>NC_032011.1:20046979-20061598 GCF_001865875.1 Lupinus angustifolius | reverse complement strand
TAACATGTATATATATTATGCATGAACATATTATGAATGTCATATCTCAAAATAAAATGATTTAATGTATTATGTATATGAGACATGTATTGAGTTTACCTAAGGCGTAGACTCAACCTAAACTAATTACTAGTCTAAGTCTAATACCAATCTTGAGGTTCAAGCACGTTGATTTGTTGATGATCTTCAAGCTCTTATGAAACACAAATTGTCCTCATCAAAACACATAGTGGGCAAGCTTTTCAAAATGCTCCTCTTGATATGCGCACTTTCAGCTAACATAGCAATGCAAGTGTAACAAATGAATTTTCATGTCTGAATTTTCATTTTTATATTAGATAAAAGTTGGATACTTACTGTCATTGTTTGAATAGAAAATAGACAAAGAAACTTTAGAACTAGGGCATAATATAAATAAAACATTAATATGAAATATATTGCATGAATTGCATTAAATAGATTATCTCATATTCCATATACTTTCGAAACAGAAGCACTAAAGTGACTTGTTGAGAAAAAATGGATACTTAAAGTCATTGTTTGAATAGAAAAATGGGCAAAGAAACTTTAGAACTGACATAACATAAATAAAACATTAGCGGAAAATATATTGTACCAATTGCATTAAATAGGATATCATACTCCTTATATATTTTTTAAACATAGCTTGTTTAGAATTATCACTCATGGATTGTAACATGCAAATAGAACATGACATCATTGTTCACACATTTTTGGTGTCGTAACTACTAAGAAACACTGAACTTGATCATTATAGAGAAACATTAAGGTACAAAGTAATTTCTGTAGATTATATTGCATCCATTTTATTCAAATAAAAAATATTGCTAAATTGCCTCTTGCCCCACCATTTTCAAAAAACCAAGTTAGAAGACTATAAGAATCAACGCATTCTCTAGCAGATTCTTCAACAAAAGGAAATACAAATGAATTGTAAATAAGGTACTAAATGTATATAAATCTTTATGCGACAATGTATAGATATTACACTTTATTGTATAAAGAAAAAATGTATACACCGACAATAAAAGTTTTATACACTTTTAGTGCATCATCCACCATTCATTTTTAATCACCATTGACTCTTTAAAAATTAATACAAATGAATGATGAATAATACATTAACTATATATAAATCTTTATACTGACAGTACATAAATATTATATTCTTCTACGTATTCACATTTATCCACTCAAATGGAAGAGTTAAGGAAACCTCAGAAAACACAATAATCTAAAAACAATCAAGTCTTTATTCCACTAGATAAGGTTGATTATATGAATCAAATGATATTATAATATTTTATTATAAATCATGTTAAACTACAAAATGTTGAACTCTAAATATAGAAATTATTTTGTATCATATCATTCCACACCATTACTCACTAGATCTTATTTTGTATCATATCATTCCACACCGTTTATAAATATAGAAATTCACCTCATTTTCTGATTGAAAAAAGTAAAGTCAATGAACTCATTTATACAAAGGAAAAAGCTTATGTTCCAAGCAAAACCAATGATACAAAGTTAACAAAGTAACTTTAACTCCTAACTATCTAACCAACTTTTAAAATAAACTCTAAAATATCTTGAATACCTCTCAAGTTGGTGAGTGAATATTTATAACTCTCAATTTGGAATCTTGATTTGAGACGTGATTCTAATAACTGAATCTTGAACGAACAAAATAACAACACTTAACCCTCTAGGGTAGAAGCTATATTTAAGTTTAACCATCGTGAACATAAGCAAACCATCCATTAATGATGGAAAAAAAAATGGATCAGAATCTCGATCCTCATGTGATTAGATTCTCAATCACTTGGTTATGTTCTTGGTCATCTTGATCATTTTTTCATAGAATTAATCTCATGGCTCTACATTGTTGAGAGTGAAGTTTCATTGTTATAAAACACACAGTTTAATGATGTCATGTTTATGTGAAAAGATAAGAAGTAGAGTAGAAATGAAATGAAGATAATTGGTGGTAGGCAAAATTCGTGATTTACTAACATTGTTTTGATTTGACTTCTCAGTTGTGGTAGATGTTGGATCCTTCTGTATTATTCTTGGGCTATGTATTTTGGAGCTTTCACTGGAACTACTTATTACCCCTACTGTGAGATGGAGAATTTGAAACCTGGCCCCTTGTTATATATAGCATATCTTTATATCTTTGCCTCTCGTCAAGAATCTCTTTAAGACATCCTTTTCTCAATTTCCCCATATATAGATAGGACAGGATTTGAGGCTTTTATTGAAGAATCACTTCCCTTGGAAGCCTGCAATTGAGAATCTTAGCTTCTATTTGTTGTCCAATTTTAATATATTTATCTTGACGGATCTTTTCTTCCCATTTGATTCACTTAATTCTAAGCAACCTCTACCAGATGATGCAGCACAAGAACATGATGGTTGAACAATATTTTCTTCAATATCAGGAAGTCTTTGAGGAGGACAACAACCTGATGCACTTGAAGACAAACACAAACCTTCATTATGAGCCTTGCAAGCCCAACCACAAAAGAGTATGACTGGAGCAGAATCTGAAGTTGAAGCTGCTAATTGCATGTTCCTCAGAAACATCTTTGTCTCATCTTCAGTTAATGATCCTATCAGCCATGGCACGACACGCTTAATGGGAATCTGCATTATAATGAGTTGTATAACTGAGAAAACCATCATTCTTGATATCTTTACAGTCTGTATATCCATAATAATGCCAAAACTAGTCAACGATTCTTTTATCCTTCCATTTGATGAATTGGAGCTGTTAGACCCAACAGATTTAGGGTCATCTTTCAACTTTTGACTACCAATGTTACCACATGTTCCCCAAACTACTGTCAAAAGCAAGATGGAAGATCCAGCCAACAAGCCAACTCTAGGGGATGCATATTCTTGTGCACTTCCTTTATCACTGTTAAGTCTAGTCACAAGAAGAATTAGAGACTCGGGAAGAGCACCTAGGATATCTAAGGCACTAACACCAAAAATGACAGGACCAAGAATCTTGAAAACTTGTTCACCACCAGCAGCCAAGTATGATTCTCCATGGAATAACAAGTACTCATACACCAAAATCTGAAAGAGATGTCCCAAAATGTTAGTTGAACATGGCAAGTACTTTCCAGATGGCTCACTCCATTTAAGATACAGGTAAAAATATTCATTTTTAACATCATTAGCTCCATCATAAACTAATTAGAACCACTTATGCCAAGGACAAAAATTTCAACTTGAACTGCTATTAGTACTATAAGAATGAAAATGAAGCATGTTGTCTTTGAAATTAGGGGTGTAAGCGGTTCCGGTTTAAACCGCGAAACCGATGGAAACGAACCAAACAAAACTGCAAAATGTGGTTCAATTCGGTTTCGCGGTTCGATTCCGTTATTTTTTTAAGGAACCGTTTATGTTCGGTTCGGTTTATGGTTTTAGAAATTTAGGAACCGTTAGAACCGAACCGAACCGCATATTAAAGAAATATATACTAGGGACTAAGAAATAATATTTTATTATTATTTAAAATCTTCAACCAATTTTCTAGCTTAAATTCAATTTTTGTGTGAATTGTAGTGTTACATGTTACTAAATTATTATTAAGTTAATATTATATATGTTATTAGTTACTAAATTGTTTCATACTGTCTTATAATTTGGAACATATTTTCCAACTTTTGTGATATTGAGTTTGAAATCAACATATATCATATATTGTTATACATGTATTGTTACTAATTATGAAATGTAAGGTTATAAATGTAACTATTATATATTTTACTAATTGATATATATGTTACTAATCATGAAGTGTATTGTTATATATGATTCATAATTTTTTATAATAATAGTAATGTTTATCCTTTTATGATAAACAATATCTCTTGTAATACATTTTGAATTTTCAATTGATGAAATATTTTTTTTATAAAAAGTAAATGTAAAAACTGTGGAACCGAACCGAACCGAACCATTTAAGAGCGGTTCGGTTCGGTTCTTATAGTTAAAATTGCGGTTAATTGAGCGGAATCAAATCATATGTTTTTTATTGGTTCGGTCACTAAAATGCACCAAAAACCGAACAGAACCGAATTTTTACACCCCTATTTGAAATGCTTCTCATCTTGCATGTATTGGTAAATTCAAAGGAATGAAACTTCATCAATGAATTACAAGGCGACCAAAATTATTGCCCACGTTGGAGAAAGAAGAATGGTAAATAAGATAAGAATTTGGAGGGAAAGTATAAATATTGGCAAAAGAAATTGCATCCTACATTTGAGTATGTTGGTTATGTAGCAAACAAAAGTGCAGAGAGAAAATGTGTTGTGTAAAAAGCTTAATTTTAGTCATCAACAAGATACATAATTTATACAACATGAAAAAAAAATTGATGCATAAAAAATAAATTCATACATAAATAGTATAATGAGTCACATAAGTGTTTTAACATAGTAGGTGAAACATTCCTAACAGTCATATTGGCTCTTTATTGCCTAATGAATATAAACATAACAGATTTTGAGTCATATTAGTCAACACTCCTCCTTGCCTCTGAAGTTGCAAACTCCAAACTTTTGCCTTAAGAATTCAAATTTTGCTTTAGGAAGTGCCTTTGTTAGGATGTCAGCACTTTCATTTTCTGTTTTACAATAGATTAGTTGCACTTCTCCTTCCTTTTGTGTCTTCCGTAGAATATGAAACTTGACCTTAAAGTATTTTGTTTTGTCGTGGAATACTGGATTGTTAGAAAATGAAATTGCAGTTTAGTTGTCCATAAGTACATATGTGTTTTCTGTTTGTTTCATAAGCAAATTTATCACGAGCTTTCTGATCCAAATAGCTTGGTTCACAACTATAATAATAGCTACATATTTTGCTTATGCTCTTGATTGAGCAATGACTTCTTGTTTTGTAGAACACCATGAAAAAATTCCAGAATCAAAGCTAAAACAATAACTTGAAGTTTTCATATCATCATCACATCCAACCCAATCACAATCAGAGTAACCATGAAGATTAAAATACTTGACAGGACTGAACCTTATTCCATAATTCTTGTGCCTTTAAATATCTAAGAATTATTTTTCCTGCTTGGAAATGAATTTCACCAACACAATGCATATACCTTGATTACAAACTTACTACATGCATGATACCTGGCCTTGTTAAGATAAATATATTAAACAGTCTATTAAGCTTCTATACAATCTTTCATCAACCTTTTTAGCATCATCCTCTTTGCAAAACTTATCCTTTTGATTAATTGGAGTTTGAGTTGGTTTGCATTCTTCTATATTGAACTTTTTAAGAATTTCTCTTGCATATTTTTGTTGAAACACAAATATTTTATTTTGATTTTGTCATACCTACATACCAAGAAAGAATGACATCCTTCCAAGGTCAGTCATTTCAAAAGCATCATTCATTTCTTCTTTGAACTTGTCCATCAACTCCTTATGACTTCCTGTAACAAAAAGATCATCAACATAAAGAGATACCACAAGTATTTAATCATCAACCTTTTTCACATATAAGGTAAATTCACTTATATTCTTTACAAAGCCTAAGTTTACCAAGTGTGCATCAATTTGATAGTACCAAGACTTTGGTGCTTGCTTTATAAGACATTGTTCAACTTAAATACCTTCTCCTCCTGTCCTTGTTGAAAATAACCTTCTTGTTGTTCCACAAAAATTTCTTCATTTAGGTATCCATTCAAGAAAGCTGATTTGATATCCAATTGGTGTATGATCCAACCATTTTGTACAGCAAGTTCCAGCAATATCCTTATGGTATCCAACCTATAAATAAGGGGAAACGTTTCAGAAAAATCTATCCCAAACTTTTGGGCATATCCCTTGACAACAAGATTTGCCTTATACTTGTTCACAGAACCATCCAGATTGAACTTGGTTTTGTCAACCCATTTGACTCTTATAGCCTTCTTGTGTTTGGGTTTGTCCACCAACTCCCATGTCTGATTTTTTCAATCATCATGAGCTTTTCCTTCATTGCATCTATCCATTTATGGTTAGTTGTGGTTTCTTCATATCCCGTAGGCTCCATCACAACAACATTGCACATTTGATATATGTCATTGAGTGGTCCTTTGGCAGGTTCATAATCTATGTTTTCGTTCTCCTCCTGAAACTCCACTTGCTTATGTTCCTTTCAGTTCCACCTCTCCAACTCAAAAAATTGGACATCTCTACTCACAATTACTTTGTTGCTTTGTGGTAAATAGAAAATGAATCCTTTGACATTAAGTTATAGCCTACAAAAATCACAGATTCTACTTTCTTGTCCAACTTGTCTCTTTTAACCTAAGGAATGTAAGAGAAACACAAGTATCAAATGTCTTTAAATTAACCAATATCGGTATGTAACCATACCATGTTTCAAATGGTATGCTTTTCGATAAAGCTTTGGATGGAAATCTGTTTAGGAGAAAAACTGATGCATTTAGTGCCTCTGCCCAAAACTTCTTTAGGAGTAGGAGCCCTTGATCATGAAGTAAGCACCTAGCCATCTCCATAATTGTTCTATTGTTTTTCTCAACAACATCATTTTGTTAAGGAGTATAAGGTGCTGTCAGTTGGTGTTCAATGCTTGTATCTGTGCAAATTTTGTTAAATTTTTCAAAGGTATATTCAGTTCCAGTATCATACCTAATCACCTATATCTTGCACCCGCTTTGAGTTTCAACCCAAGCTTTGAATTTCACAAAGATATTAGCAACCTCATATTTAAATTTCATAAAATAAATCCAACATGTGTGATCATCAATAGAAATAATATAAAATTTACTATCATTCAATGATAGTATAATCATAGGTCCTCCAACATCTATATGTATGAGTTGTAGCTTTCGTGTAGCCTTCCAAACCCTATTTTGTGGGAAAGGTAGTCTTGTTTGCTTCCCATATTGGTAGGGAATGCATGTAGGAGACTTTCTTTCTAAGTCGGGCAAACCGTTAACACGATTTTACTTCTTCATGAATATCATAGCATCATAGTGAAAGTGGCCTAATCTTCTCTGTCAAAGCATTGACTTATGTCTTCTTTGTGTGTTGTAGCTTGCTCCTCTTTCATCACATCCAATGCTAAGCTTTTGCCATTCATTTGAAGTTTGAACACCTATATGCATTCTAAATCTTTAATCATACAATGTTTGTTTTCAAACAAAACCTTATAGCCTTTCTCTAACAACTGAGAAACACTTAACAAGTTTTGATTAATTTCAAGAACATATAAGACATCATGAACTAATTTTAAACCTATGTAGCCTTCAATAGCCACTGTTCCTTTTCCTTTTGCTGCAATATATGACTCATTTCCAATTTTCACTTTGGAAATAACAGTTTTATCAAGCTCTCTAAAAAGCTCTCGATCACAAGTCATGTGGTTTGTACAACCATTATCAATGAGCCAACATTCTGTGGAACTATTGGTGGCAATGCATGATACTGCAAACAATTGCTTTTCTTGTGATTGACCCTTAGCAGCCTTAACTTATCCTTGTTGTTGTTGAGACTTGCATATCTTCTCCATGTGTCCTAACATGCCACACTTGTGACATTTTACATATAGCCTCCACCAATATCTTTTTTTTTGTAGATGATTCGTTTTGCAGTAAGAGCAATGTAGAAAGACTTTATTGTTGTCACTTTGATTATTGTACTTGCCGTTTGCAGAACCTGCATGTTTGTGGTTGTTACTTTGCCTCTTTTTCTTGTCTTTCCAACAATTGTTATTTTGTAGTTTGGTTTGGAAAGCACTCTCCATAGATCCTTCTTGCATCATAAGTCTATTTTGTTCTTGTACATGTAATACATTCAACACTTCTACCAAGGTGATGCTTGACATATCCTTAGACATTTCCATATATGAAATTGCAGCTTCATATTTTTCAAGAAGTGTAACTAGAATCCTTTAAACTATTCTAGAATCAGAAAATTCAGTACCAAGAAATCTTACATTGTTGGCAATAGCTAGAAGTTTATCAGAGTACTCCTTGATTGTTTCTGAATCTCTCATCCTTTGCATTTCAAATTCTCGATCAAATTCATTATTTGTATCCATTTGACCCTTCCATCTCCCTCGTACTTTTTCTTTAAAATGTTCCATATTTCACATGATGTTTTAAGTGTCATTATTCTGTTAAAAATGATGGATGAAACGAGTTGCATATAGATATGCTCTTGCTTTGGACTTTATTTGTTTCATCTCCTTCTCATTTTTAATTTGTGCAACAGTTGGATTGTATGGAAAGTTGGAATGACATAATCTTGTTCAATGGCATCCCACATATCATTAGCATCCAAGAAAGTTTCTATTCTAACAGCCCATACATGATAAAAATTTTCAATAAACACTAGAGGTGCATACCCAGCAGACACTACTTATGAGTTCATTTTGACAATTTTAGGCAACAGAAGGTAATAGAAATTGTTTGGGTTGTGTTTGGTTTAGTTTGTGTTTGTTCTCACAGATCCCTCAAGATATAGCTCTAGATACCAATTTGTTGGTTATGTAGCAAGCAAAAGTGTAGAGAGAAATGTCTTGTGTAAAAGGCTTGCTTTTATTCATCAACACAATATATAATTTATACAACATGAAAAAGAAAACTAATACAGAAAAAATAGATTCCTACATAAATAGCATAATGAGTCACATAAGTACTCCAACATAGTAGGTGAAATATTTCAAACTGTCATATTGGCTCTTTATTACCTAATGAATATAAACGTAACAAATTCTAAGTCATATTAATCAACACTTCTCATTGACTCCAGAGCTGCAAATTTCAAGCTTTTGCCTTAAGAATTCAAATCTTATATTAAGAAGTGTCTTTATTAGGATGTCATCACTTTGATTTTCTATTTTGTGTTCCAAGCAAAACCAATTATACAAAATTAGCAAACTAACTAACTCCTAACCACCTAATTACTTAACCAACTTCTAAAATATCTTCAATAATCACTATAAATCTAATAGAATATATTGAATCTAAATTCACTCTTTTCCTCCTTCCCAACAGCCCATAATCCCAATAACTTCTACATAGAAAGAACATCTAGATATATGATAGAGTTATGCTAACATATATTTTCGAGTGATCAATCACATCGTATCTCATATATGCTATAAAAATTGAATATTTTGTTAATCATCAAATTTGGCATTAAGTGATGTTCATCACAGAACAATTTTTGCTTAACAATCATCCTCTCGTAGCATCACCATAATAAAATATAAAATTTCTATAAATCAATAGTCCAGATTAAATCAATGGAAGAAAAACCTAAACCCAAGACATTCTTCTCCTTGATTGTCTCTCTACATATAAATGAAAATGGTATGTAAAATAATATGAACGAAAATTGGACTTTGTAAGATATATGATGATCTTGGAATAGCCCATCCTAGTTGTATGGAATTTTCTGGATCTTTATAAGCCAGATGATTAAAATTGACCATTTTGCCTTTTGATAGGACTATATTTTCTGAAAATTAAATGATACTTTCAAAGATGTCAAAATATCATTTAAAAATCTATTTTACATTAAAATTATTATTTTGATAGTACAAATTTATTTTTTGGAATTTCTAAATTGTTTATGTGTTGGAGATTTCACTACGTTTTAAACTATTAAAAAACAAAGTGTTAGTCTAGTAGTGTAAGGTTTCGCTAAATCTCCAGGATGGCCAAAAGGAAAATGATTCGATTCCTAGGAGTGACACTTATGGGAATGGATAGTCATGCACCCCTAAAGGGATTAATTCTTTACCCATCAGGTGAGAAGATACTTTTGATAGTAACAAAAAGAACTATCAGAAAAATATTTGTAGGTTAAATAAAATCTCAAAAATATAATTTTTGAAGGTAGTTTTGACTTAGCATTAATCTAAGGAAGTTTTTATGAATTCTTTACAATTTTATGAAATGGTTAAATTTATTGGGTTTTTATAGTCTCATTTCGGTACCTGTCATGTAAAAGACCATAAATTCCATACTTCTCTTTTTGGCTTCAAGGAAAGCTACCTTCTACCAACAAGTGATTAATCTATCATTTGGTTTGGGACAGTGCCACATCCTCAGGGTGTATAAATGCACACCCTAGATTTTAAAAATACCTTACCTACAACTCTTGCAAAGAGTATGGCATGATTCATTAAAAACAAACCACCAATGTTAGTCAGGCATAGGAAAAGGAGGATTTCTAAGAAGACAAGGTTTGAATCAAGAAACTAATCACATGTGAATAGCTGATAGTTGTTGAGTTTCACATAACTTTTATAAACTTGTTATTAATGTATTATGGTATGTGTGATGTTGAAACTATTAAAGAAGACAAATTAACTCTAGAAAAAGAGTTGAAACCAAATGTAAGTTACGCTTGATAATGGACATTGAATTTGCATTTATGTTATATTTGATGAAAAATATCTTGAGTATTTAGAGGGAATTGTCACACGCATTGCAAAAGAAAGATCAAGACATCATTAATGCTATAAACTTGATTAAAATTACAAAGCAACAATTAAAGACTATGAAAGATGATGATGAGATTCCTTATTGTAAGAGGTAATTTTATTTTATAACGTGAACGACATTGACGTTCCTAATATGGATGTCTACTTTTTCATGATGGTAAATCATGGTCTGGACACAGAGTACTATCTATCATAATAGAGCATCAATATCGTGTTGAATTATTTTATACTATTAAGGATATAAAACTTAAGTAACTTCATAATCATTTCTCCGAGACAAATATCTAGATATTTCTTTGTATGTCTTGTTTGAGTCTAGTCAATTTGTTCTCTAGCTTTGATAAGAAAAAGGTAATTGAATTTGCAAAATTTTATTTATTTGATTTTTGTTCAATTAATTTGGTGATGTTTGATAATCAACATGAGACTTACATCATTGATATATATAGCAATGCTTAATTTGCTTCATTGAAAGAAATCAATAATCTTTCAGAGAAGTTGGTTGAAAATGGAAGATACATATTATTAGCAAAAGGTCAGACTAGATCTCCAAATATGCCAAAAATGTTAAGACTTTGATTTTTTGGTGCGACATTTATTGAAATGGACATTGATAATGCACCCGAAAGGAATTAGCTCTCACTCATAAGGTGAGAGGATACCATTGGTTATACCAAGAAAACCGTAGAAATAACAATTTTCAGCTATGAAGATTGTGAAAATTTGGTTGTGTAATCAAATGAGATATGCATGGATGGACAATTGTCTAGCGATATATATTGAGTGGGAAGTGTTCAATATTATTGACAATGAGTTCATCATTAAATGATTTGAAAATATGAAGTCACTTATAGATCAATTATAAAATATGTAATTTATTTTATTAGATATATTTAAACTATGATTTTGACATTAATATTTTCATTTTTTTTATATAGGATAATATTTATTTCACATTCCGCTATATAGTCTTCCATTTTCACTACTTTTGACTCCAATGAAAGCCAATGGCAATTTTGTAAATGACAAATGATTATGACATGCATGTATGTGTTAGAATTTCTGACAATCTGTGGGTCACAAATATAATTCAATAATTGTGTTATGGACATTATGTAATTAGCCAAAATATAAAATAATCTTCAGTAATTAATTTGGTGGCTAAGGGCATATGTGTCATGAAATAATATAAGTGCAAATACTCTCAGACAATTTCTGATTTGATGAAGGGATTAAATCAGAATTATTGCAACTTAAGTAATAACCGCTTCGGGGTTACTTTTATGGGTTATGGTCCCCATTTGTAGAGCAACGGGGTTTAAGGTGTAGGGTTAAGGAGAATAAAGGTGGATTAGGATAGTGTTACCCATAGGGATAAAACACTATCAAGTCATCCACATCAAAGGATAAGGCAACTCTCCTTATAAGCTAAACACTCTCACCATAAGGCACACTCTCAAGCTCTTGGCTTTCTCATTCCCCTCTAGAGAAGCATAAGGAAAACCATTAGGCGCTCTAACATCTGGAAGATCATCACACACTCATACCTTCGAGATTCCAAATGGCTAATCAAGGTATGTTCTTCATCTTCACCATGAAATGATTTGGGGTTTCTTCGGTCTGGATCATGGTTGTTCCATATGGGTTTATGTATGGCCATAAACATTAGGTTATCGGAACGAAGCCATGATCATAAGGACTTCTGCATTCAATCTATGGATTATAGATGGAGAAATTCTCCAACAAGTGGTATCAGAGCCACCCCAATTTGATCCATGAGTGAAATTAGGGTTCTTGCTTTTCTTCCCCAAAATCTGAATTGATTTAGGGTTTTGGTGTTTTCATTTATGCCAAGGATAGACATTCATGCTTTTTGAAATGAATATAGATAGATTCGAAATGAATGAATATTGTTTTTTCTGCTATTTTCTTGAATTTTTGGGTGATTTTTCGAAGAACGGCGATGCAGAAATCGCACTGTTCGTGTTCTGTTGCAGTGCTCTCGCTCAAGCGAAAGTGTCTCACCCAAGCGAGAGTGTCTCACCCAAGCGAGAGTGTCTCACCCAAGCGAGGGTGGCTCGCCCAAGTGAGAACTAAATAGGAGCATTGGCTTCTATTGCGCTTAAGCGAGAAGATCCTCCCCAAGCGACAGCTCGCCCAAGTGAGTGTACGAGCGACATAAGGCTCGCTCAAGCGAGAATGTCTCGCTCAAGCGAGAGCCAAACAGAAGCATTGGCTTCCATTGCGCTCAAGCGAGTGTACCTCGCCCAAGCGAGTGTACCTCGCCCAAGCGAGAGTACCTCGCCCAAACGAGAGTACCTCGCCCAAGCGAGAGTACGATAAAGTTTATCGGGCTTTGGTATCATTGTGCATTGGTTTTAATTGTTATTTGGTTGTCCATTAAGGTTCTCTGTTATTTTAAGTAAGCCTATTGAAGTGAAATGTCGCCAAAGTGACCTCTCTCGTGGATATAACTCATAAGGAATATTAGATGTAAGTGCGTATGATTATTCATGCGAGTATTAGCTGGCCCAAAGGAAAGTTAATATTTGGCCGAAGATCATACACAGTTCTGATGATAAACATGTTATAATTCTAATTTTTTTATACATGTGACTGATGAATCAATCCAAAGAAGGATTCGTCAGTTGACGTGTCTTATTATAAATGTTTGATCATTACAACAAGATTACCACTCACTGTCCAAAGACTTGATATTAATGGTGCACTAGGTATCTTGATTTGGACCTACCATTGTTTAAGCACATTGATAATTTCAAGTTGTGAGCATATTTTAATATTTTGTCTTTTGTTTGAATCAGCTACATCAATTGCTTCCATATCTGCAAATTTGAATTCAGTTCCGGTTCTTAATGGTGAAAATTTTAAGGACTGGAACGAGAACATGGAAATTGTTCTTGGCTGTATGGATTTGGACTATGCATTAAGGGTAGAGAAACCCCCTTCTCCTTTGGAATCAAGTGCCTCTGAAGAGATGAAGGATTATGAGAAGTGCGATCGCTCTAATCGCATGAGTGTAATGATCATTAAGTGCGGCATTCCAGAGGTCTTTAAGGGTACTATCTCGGATGAGATAAACAGTGCCAAAGCTTTCCTTGCTGAGATTGAAAAACGCTTTACAAAGAGCGATAAGGCGGAAACAAGTACTTTGTTACAGAACTTGATTTCCATGAGGTATCAAGGCAAGGGAAACATAAGGGAATACATTATGAAAACATCAGGCCCTTAAGCTTGAGATGTGGGAAGACTTACTCATACATTTGGTCTTCTTTTCCCTTCCTGCACAATTCAGTCAGTTTAAGATTTCTTATAACTGTCAAAGGGAGAAATGGACTCTAAATGAGCTCATTTTATTTTGTGCGCAAGAAGAGGAAAGACTGAAGCGAGAAAGGACTGAAAGTGCCCATTATGTTAGTACCTCTAAAGACAAGGGCAAAAGGAAAATCATTTTAGAGCCCAAGAATGAAGCTGCTAAAGGTCCAGTGCAAAAGAAACAGAAGTAGGATGATGTCTGTTACTTTTGCAAAGGAACTGGACATCAAAAGAAGAAATGTGTAAAGTATCACGCCTGGCGTGCTAAGAAAGGTACATTTCTTACTTTGGTATGTTCTGAGGTCAATTTAACTTCAGTACCTGGAAACACCTGGTGGTTAGACTCCGGTTCAACTTCTAACATCAGTGTTTCAATGCAGGGTTGCCTGAGCTATCGAAAGCCTAATTATGTTGAAAGGTACATCTACGTTAGTGATGGAAAATCAGTAGAAGTGGAAGCTATAGGGCACTTTAGGTTGTTATTATGTACTGGTTTTTATTTGGATTTGAAAGACACCTTTGTTGTATCGTCTCTTAGATGGAATTTAATTTATGTTTCTTATTTGGACAAATTTAGTTATTGTTGTTCATTTGGAAACAATTCGGTTCAATTGTCTTTAAATTCAAATGTTGTTGGAACTGGTTCACTTATGGTAAATGACAATCTTTATATGCTGAATACTATAGCTAACTATAGTGAAACCCTAAATGTGGAATCACGTGGTACTAAGCATAAAATTGAAAATAATAATTCAG
>NC_032011.1:19997265-20046879 GCF_001865875.1 Lupinus angustifolius | reverse complement strand
ACTTCATATCATTCATAGACGATTATTCTCGTTATGCATACATTTTTCTAATTCATGAAAAGTCCCAATCGGTGGACGTGTTCAAAACTTTTAAGGCTGAGTTTGAAAATCAACTCGGCAAAAGGATTAAGTGCGTCAGATCTGACCGTGGTGGTGAATACTACGGTAGATATGACGGTTCAGGTGAACAACGTCCAAATACCTAGAGGAATGTGGTGTAGTGCCACAGTACACCATGCCAGGATCGCCTAGCATGAATGGTGTGTCTGAAAGATGAAACCGAACTCTTAAGGACAAGGTGAGGAGTATGATTTGTCACTCTACCTTACCAGAGTCACTCTGGGGAGAGGCACTTAAGACTGCAGCTTATATTCTTAATAGGGTGCCAAATAAGGCCACTGCCAAAACACCTTATGAGCATTGGACTAGGCGAAAGCCTAGTCTAAAGCATTTTCATGTGTGGGGATGTCCAGCTGAGGCAAGGCCTTATAGGCCTCATGAAAAGAAATTGGACTCCCGTACAGTGAGCAGTTACTTTATTGGTTACTCTGAAACATCAAGGGGCTATAAATTTTATGATCCAAATTTAAAATCGATATTTGAGACGGGTACAACCACATTCTTTGAGGATATTGAGTTTGAGGGGGAAGATAAGGTTAGAAACTTTGTCTTAGAGGAAGAATCCGTATATATTCCAGATGTGATTCAATATGGTTGCTTTTGATAAAGCAAATTTGGAACCTCCTCAAGACATAGTTGATGAAACCTTCCCTGCTCAAGGTGAGTTAGTAATTCATGAAGGACAAACTCAAAACCCTCAAGAACATGGACAAGAGTTGCAAGAGCCAATAGCTTTGCGTAGATCCACTAGAGAAAGCAGAAATGCAATTCCAGATGACTACATTTGCTTTCTCCTGGAACATGAGGGTGATGGCTTAATAGATAATGATCCATTAAACGTTCGTGAAGCCATCCAAAGTTCCAATTCGAAGTTGATTGAAGCAATGAAAGAGGAGTATAAATCCATGTAAGACAATAAAGTTTGGGAACTTGTCCCATTACCAAAAGGTAAGAAACCCATTGGTTTCAAATTAAGACCAAGCGGGATTCTAATGGTAATGTGGAGAGGTATAAGGTGCGTCTTGTAGCTAAGGGTTTTACTCAAAAGGAAGGGATTGACTATAAAGAGACGTTCTCTCCAGTTTCATCGAAAGACTCTCTTAGGACAATCATGGCTCTTTTAGCACATTATGATTTGGAGCTTCATAAGATGGATGTCAAAACAACTTTTCTCAATGCAAACATTGATGAAAAGATTTATATGGTGCAACCAGAAAACTTTCTAACGGGACACCGAAAGAATACGGTTTACAAATTGACAAAATCCATTTATGGGCTAAAGTAGGCGTCTCGTCAGTGGTACCACAAATTTCATGAGGTAATTCTCTCTTTTGGTTTTGAGATGAATTCAGTCGAGGATTGTGTGTATCACAAGTTTAGTAGGAGCAAATATATTTTCTTGCTCTTGTATGTGGATGACATACTGCTTGCCACTAATGATGTGGGTACCTTATTAGAAACCAAGAAATTTCTATCCAGTAATTTTCGTTTGTATTAGGAATCTAGATACACTGAGACAGATCTCGGGTTATTCTTGGATTATCACAAAAGAGCTATATAGAAAATGTACTTAAAAGATATGGCATGCAGGACTGTAAAACAATGGATACTCTAGTTGCTAATGGAGATAAATTTAGTCTCAATCAATGCCCTAAAGGAAATATGGAAATTCAGGAAATGCAAAAGGTCCCTTACGAATCAACTGTAGGGAGTCTTATGTATGCTCAAGTATGTACGTGTCCGGATATAGCGTTCATAGTTGGGGTTTTAGGCAGATATATGAGTAATCCAGGAATGGACCATTGGAAAGCAGCCAAAAGGGTCATGAGGTACTTAAAGAGAACAAAAGACTATATGCTCACATATAGGAGATCAGACCAATTAGAGATCATTCGGTAGGGTATTCTGACTCCGATTTTGCGGGATGTCAAGATAGTAGACGATCTACTTCGGGCTATGTTTATCTGTTGGCCAGTGGTGCAGTTTCTTGGCGTTCTGCCAAGGAAAATCTTGTTGCATCATCCACCATGACAGCTGAATATATAGCATGTTATGAGGCATCACTTTAGTCATTATGGCTGAGAAATTTTGTCACTGTGCTGCGAATTGTGGAAAGAATTGAAAGACCACTAAAGTTATATTGTGACAATAAATCAGCCGTTTTGTTCTCCAACAACAATAGGAGTTCGGCAAAGTCGAAACACATCGACATTAAGTTCCTAGTTGTTAAGGAGAAGGTACAAAGTGGACAGCTTTCCATAGAACACTTAGGCACTAACTCCATGATTGCGGATCCTCTTACAAAAGTTATCACATCCAAGGTCTTTCATGAGCATACTGCTCACATGGGTATTATGCAATGTGAGGATATTTTGGTTTAAGTGGGAGTTAGAATGTGCACATATTTTATTATGTTCTATGTAATTTCGGTATTATGTATGGATACTTTATATTCAAACTTCAGTTGATTAATCATTCAGTTTGGTATTCTGTCATTATACTTTGTACAATAAGGTTTTATGTTATAGTTAAGGATCTCACTAAAGTTAAGTAGGACCAGTTGAAAATTGACATGTACAGATCATATTCATGTAATTTTCATGCTACACATTTCATGATGTATCTATGTCATTTAGTTGTGTCAATGTTGGTGATCATTGTTGAATTAGCCATGATTGATATGGCGAAGTTCACTGTGGTTCGATATGGAGACAGGACTAATGGACGGGATAATTTGGATATGCCTAAGTCATAATGGCAATTAAGCGCGCAATAAGGATAACACGTACGGAGAATCATATGTGTGACCAGTGGGAGATTGTTGGAATATTAGAATTTCTGACAATATGTGGATCACAAATATAATTCAATAATTGTGTTATGGCCATTATGTAATTAGCCAAAATATAAAATAATCTTCATTAATTAATTTTGTGGCTAAGGGCATATGTGTCTTGAAATAATATAAGTGTAGATACTTTCAGACAATTTCTGATTTGATGAAGGGATTAAATCAGAATTATTGCAACTTAAGTAGTAACCGCTTCGGGGTTACTTTTATGGGTTATGGTCCCCATTTGTAGAGCAACAGGTTTTCAAGTGTAAAGGTGGAGGAGAATAAGGTAGGATGAGAATAGTGTTATCCATGATAGGATAACACTATCCACCCATCCATAAGGCTCATAAGGCATGAGGATAAGGTCTCTCCTCGCTAAACACTCTCACCATAAGGCACACTCTCAAGCTCTTGGCTTTCTCATTCCCCTCTAAAGAAGCATAAGGAAAACCATCAAGTGCTCTAACATTTGGAAGATCGTCATACCCTCGTACCTTCGAGATTCCAAATGGCTAATCAAGGTATGTTCTTCATCTTCACCATGAAATGATTTGGGGTTTCTTCAGTCTGGATCATGGTCGTTCCATATGGGTTTATGTATGGGCATAAACATTAAGTTATCGGAACGAAGCCATGATCATAAGGACTTCCGCATTCAATCTATGGATTATAGATGGAGAAGTTCTCCAACAGTATGTTGTATCATATATGGTTTTACTTTTTTTTTTCATTCTAAATGGCATTAAAGCAAACTAAAATAATCATATTCTCATTTCTCCTCTTCAAGGATTATGGCCCCGTTCTCCTTAACTCTCTCACATTTCCAATAACATACTTATCGATCACCAAGAAGTTGACCGACATTTTAGTAATTGATTGACCATTGTTTCCTAACTTTTACCATTTAATTTTACATATTCGATATAATTGTCATAACAATTATGTTTTGGTCACAAACTTTTTGATCAAATTGGTCAATATGGTACAATATTAATAATTGACGTATGATTGTTTCAGTTTGTCTTGATCATACTGTTTGTTTTCTTATAATGAAGCAAGATCAGGTTTCTCGGATAGAGATAACCTGTTCTCATTTCTGTCCTAATTTTATGTCTTTGTCTGATGAAAAAATATCACTTAATTAAAAAGAAAAAATTAAAAACACAAAATAACTTTTTTTATATTACTTTGAGAAATTTGATTAGCTAGGAAAATTGAGACATAATTATTTTGGAATATAGGATCTTGTTCTAGGTTTCTCAGCCAATTCCATGGAATAACACTTCTTTACTGTACTTAGATAGTTGATATAAATCCTCACATATGATAATATGGATGGATAAACCAAATGGAATATGCAAAACTAATTAAATAGATACTAGGGGTGAGCAGGACTCCACCCATACAATATTTAGGGTTGAATAGGAGACAAACATGACCCAGAATGATCCCGTCACATGTCACTCACTCATCATGATAGTATATGTTTCTATTCAAACATAGAATAATAACATATCTTTCGTTGAAAGTATCATTGATTATGTAATTTTTCATCATATATATATAATTAACAATATATATAAATATATAATTTAGTATGTCAAATTATACATCTATAATAATAAGTAAAATGTTGAGAGGACTTTGTCTAATAAAGATATGCATTATGTTTAATTGGGTTCGGGTTCAAAGGTTGTCTAATAAACATGACCCAGAACGATCCTGTCACATGTCACTTACTCATCATGATAGTATATGTTTCTATTCAAGCATAGAATAATAACATATCTTTCGTTGAAAGTGTCATTGATTATGTAATTTTTCATCATATATATATATATATATGATTAACAATATATATAAATATATACTTTAGTATGTCAAATTATACATATATAATAATAAGTAAAATGTTGAGAGGACTTTGTCTAATAAAGATATGTATTATGTTTAATTGGGTTCGGGTTCAAAGGTTGTCTTATTAATATTTAGTGTTGGATTAGATTCAAGTCTAGGGTCGAATTCAGATTCAAAAAATGATTCTATCAATATTTAAGGTCTAATAAGTGACTATCCTTACCCACTCAAACCGTCTCATACTCACCACCTATAGGAATAAGTTTACATGAGTCATCCACCCGGTTGTGTAAAGGGTGGGGAGAACAAGAGAGGTCAATTAGAGTGGACCTGACAAGCATAAGATTCATTCAATAACATAGTCTAAGAATTTGGGATATTTTATAAAGAGAAAATTAAAGTCGAGTGAATTAGACCGAACATAAAGTATATACGAGTGTGTTGAAAGATCAAATAAGCTATTAGTAAGTATCTCACATATTTGGCAAGTGTTTCTAAATTTAGAAAGTACAAAATAAATAAATCAAGTAATTATATTTTTAAATGATATGTATAGTTATAAATTTGTATATTACATACATACAACAATAATTAATGTTCTAATATTGACTCTTGAAATATGAAGTACATATACTCTAAAATATATTATTTTTGTTGTGTTTGGTTGAAAATAATATATTTAAGTTAGAAGTTTAATAATTGAATATTTTTATCATGAATCATAACTAATGACACATCAAGTGACACACTTTCTAGAACATTCTTTAATTTAGGTTTATTTGCGAATTAAATTTTAGAATGAAAGAAAGGAAAATGGAAGGTTTGAGAATCATGAAATATATTTGTAAGACAACTCTAAAGTTTTCTCTTTCCCTTCAAAACTCAAACTTGTCATCAAACTCTTAAAGTAAGATCTATATGTTAGCCTTTGTTTGGTAGGATATAATTAGAGTGGAGAGAAAAGACTGAGAGATTGAAGAGAAAGTGAATATTTATATTTTTTGGCTGTGGAGAGAGAAAGAGATGAGAGAATAAAAAAGGCATGAGACCCACCTTAAGTTCTTTATCCTCTAGTGTGATCAAAAAGTGAAGAGAGAATGTTGATTTTATTTGAAATGTCAAATATACCCTCAAACTTTTCTACTTGTTTGTAAATATTTATGCACCGAAAGTGTAAATTTTTATACATACTCAATGCATCAATCATCATTCATTTGTACTAATTTTATTTAATAATAAATAATGATTGAAACTAAATGGTGAATAATATAGTAACAATGTATAAGACTCTTACACTAATAGTACATACATCTTTTCTCTTGCTTTAAATACTATTAACATACATAAACTTTTTTAAGTATAAAAATATTAATTAAAAACAATTGAAATTATAATAAAATATATAATCTAAAGTAATAACATTTATTTTTAATTAATAATAAAACAATATTTTTCTTTCTCTTTTATTTATTTTAGGAATATTTATGTCATTTGAACCATAATACCATCACTCTTTTCTCATTTTCTATCAACCAAACAAAAGAATAAGAGAAGAAAATATTTATTTCTATTCATTTTCTCTCCTTATTCTTTTATACCAAATATCACAAAAATCTACTATAACTCTTCTCTTTCTCACCTCTTTGTTTTCCACCTCTTTCTCTCTTCTTATTTTCTCTTGTCAATCAAATAAAACATTAAAGTTTATTTCTCAATCCATAAAAACAATCTACGATATTTAATATAACATAAAATTTATACACGATATTGGATAATCATTGTTCATATATTACTTTTATTTTAGAAATAATGATTACACAATATAAATAGTCAATAATAATTTGACAATATAAAAAATTATTACAATATCAATATACATTTTATCTAATATGCATATTTTAAAAAGGTCACAAAAGCATCTGTGTAGGTAATTAATTTACCAAAGTTTAAAAACACATTGAACAGTCATAACTGAAAACAAATGGAATAACAATTTATAATAGCGAGACAACAAAGCAATTCCAATGTCCAATGAGAAAGAGTTGCCACAAACATCCTTTGAATTAAATTCGTCCGTACGGTACTCAATACTGTGAATGTGACCTGCAGGGCATAGGCCACAACATCCACCCAATGAGAAAAACTTCGTCCACGGGTATAAAAAGATTAGTGAATTAATAGTAAATAGAAATTAAATCAGATATCCAAAAGCAAAAAAGGAAAAAAGATAAAGAGAAATTAAAGTAGATTACTAAAGCAAAAGTAACCAGAAAAGAAAATGAACTCGGTCCCCATGTCAACTCAAGATATAATAATAAAAAAAATGAAGTGAAAAAAGTTGCTAAAAAAAGGTAAAGCTTGGGTATACTCTTGGCATTTATTTTACTTTGTTTTTATAATTAATTTTATTTTAGGCTATTTCAATGGTTGGGCATATATTCTATGGACATAAGGGAAAGTGAGTAAGTAATCATGTGGTGCTAACACTTAAAAGTAACATTGTTGGATATTTAATAGTGAAAATAGATAAATTGAAGAGTATATAAATGGAAAAAAACTATGAAATAATTGGCGGAGTTTGTTTGTGAGCTAACACAAGAAAATGAAAGATTCTATAGTCATAAAATATGTTTATGACAGAAGTAACTTTTCACTCCCCAATTCAAATAAAAAACAAACCATTAATATTGTCTCACGAACAACTCTTTACTCTCCCAATTCATGTTTGTTAACAATGGAACTTCTTCTAGTTAGAGGCTTCGTGATAATAATGAAGAACTTCAACAAAAGTCTTCTACTAAAGTTTGTATTAATTTTTGTAGCTAAATACTAAAAGAAATGTGGAAAAAAATGAAAAGTAGAATTACTATTTAAAATTTGTAAGCCGAACATAAAATTAGTGCTTGAAAGGGATCACAGATTTTCTAGAAGAAGAGAACTTAACTGGTTTAAAGGGAGCATATATAACCAGAAGGAGGAGTCTTCCCACAAGTTATGAGAAGCTGAATAGCAAGTGGCACATAAATATTAAGGTTGATATACTTCACCTTAAGAGTTGTGCAAAGACACACTGCAGCCTCAAGCTCTACAAGCCCTTGTAACAAAGGGCAACATTTGTTCACAACAGGGTTACCAATGCCAATATGCAAAAACTGACCAAGAAGATCCACACAAGCACCCAATTTCAGTGTGTCAATGGGGCATGTAGCTTGAGTTGGTGGGTTGGTCACCGGAGGTTTTACTATTGGTGGAAGGGTAATGGGTGGAAGTGTGATGGGTGGAAGTGTTATGGGTGGAAGTTTAATAGGACTCTTGGATTTCTTAGTAGGCTTATGGGACTTAGTTGGTTTCACACATTGGCTACAACTAAGAATTGGAGTGGCAGAAGAAATGAAGAGTATGTATATGAAGAGGGAAGCATTGATCTTTGAGGAGTCCATGCTTCTAGTTCTGGGTTTCTCTCTTTGTTATAAAGAGAAATGAGTTCAGAGAGGAATGAAGTAGTGGTATATCTTTTGGTACTTTGCTATCGGAAGAACGAGGTGATATATAGAACAAATTTCTGTATTTATTTTTTATTATTCTTTTTAAAATCAAATGGTTAAACTTAAACCTGTGTTTTAAACTAAGATTGTTGTTATGTTACGCTTATCACAATAACGGAAATTTGTGGGAAAGTATCATTGATATAACTGCAATTGTGGTTACGATATTATTGCAATAAATTTCGAAATTACAATATTGCTATTGCAATCATTAGCAAATCTACAACACGAGAGCCGGTGTGTAAGTTATATTGAATGATCTAGAATACATCAAAACACCATACAAGAAATAGCATGAATGAAATTTTATATAACTAGGGTGACAAAAGCATTAACTATAATGTTTTTAATGGTGTGCATGTTTTTTTTCATTTAACCAAGAAAATATCTTGTTCTATGGATAAAGAATTAATTTTTTTAGGTATGTGAGTAAGGAATTAAATGAAGTGTAAGTGGCATCGCCACTAGTGGCAGTTATGGTTGTGAATCACAATTTCAATTAAGGGATACAACATACTTCACAACATATTTTCTGTGTGTAAAGAATGATTAGAAACAAGAAAGAGATGTTGATCTCCTTTATTTTCTCCATTTTCATTGTACAAAATCATAGAACCTGTATTATAGTGCAAGTAAACGGATCTTTAAGTTTATTTATTTTAGCAGAAATAAAAAAAGAACGTTAGTAATTAAATATTCAAGGTAGTTATGTAATCATTAATAGATTAGCATTTGTAGTTGTTAACATTGTTATGTATGGCTAGTTAAGTAGTACAATTTTAGCAATTTAAATGTCATTTTATATGATATTTTTGGGTAGAGAATATAATCTTTGAAGGATCAGTGCTCTGAACAATTTAGATAAAAAATACCATTTAAACTTAGCACAAGTTAAACCATGGTTGACTAGGTTAAGTATGGTGGTCTTGCAATACATTGGTTTAACTTGTGGCATAAGAGTGAAGAACATCCAAAATGGGAATGCTTGAGGGAGACAATGTTGGTAAAGTTTGGAGAAGTAAAAGTTGAAATTCCTTTTGAGAATCTATCTGAAATAGAACACACAGGATCTGCTGAAGATTACAGAGAAGAATCCAATTTATTGTAATCCAAGTATCTCTTACTAATATTAGGAGGAAAGTGGCCTATCAGAATGCATTTGTATGATGCAACTAGCAAGAGCATTGGAGGCTGATTTATTGACCAATGATGGAGAGAACTTAGGACTAAAGTCTAGTAGATCCAGACTTGGGTAGAATACAAAGAAAGAGTTATACTCTCTCCATTAATGAATAGACAAGTGCCTCAAAAAACACAGGAAAATGCAACTTTCAATGACACATCTATCTTTTTTATTACAACCAAATTACACTTTTACCATAAAAAATAAGTATAGAAACATGTATTTGCCTCCACATCTTACTTATTCATTCTATGAAAATTTAATGATTCAGATCTACTAACAAATTCAAATTATGTGTATTATTAAATTTTAATATATTGGAAGAGTACGTAAGATGTGAAATATATTCTTTTAACTTATAGTAAGTGAATTCTCTCTTTTTATTGTAATGAAAACATAATAATTTAGTGACTAATTAGTTGTCTTATATATTTTATAAATAAATATTAAAAAAATTATAGAATAAATATTATTATTTGTAATATATATTTCAATGAAAAATGTTTCAATTACTAACCATAAAATGATTACTAGGTTGAATATTTGAATATTTAATATTTCATTTTGAAAAATATATATAAAAAATTTTCATGCACAAACCGATTTTGTCCAATATGGTGCAATACAATTTAAATAGTATTTTTTATTTTTAACCAATTTGATTGTAAAGTATAATTCTCTTGCTAGTAGTATGGGTAACTATATATATATAACCATAGTTTATTTTTGGGCGAGAATGAGGGAGTAGTGCTTTGAGACAAGAGCCACACTCTTATAGTTTTATACTAGAGGCGAGAAGGACCCGACCCTATCCACTCATCCGGTATGGCCCGATCACGATTGGGCTTGATAGAATCGGGTCTCATCGGGTCTAGGTTTAGGTTCAAATATTAGGTTCGATCAATATTTAGGGTTGGGTATGAACCAAACATGACTCGTCCGACCCATCCCATAGTTACTCATTCATCATGTTCGTATATGTCTCTATCCATATATATGTACAGAATAATGTCACCTTTTTAGTCGAAAGTATCATCGATTATCTAATTTTTCATGATATATACATGATTAATAATATATATACATATATCATTTAAAATGTCAAATTACATATTCATAATAATAAATAATATTGAGAAGACTTTATCTAAAATGAGTATGCATTATATTTAATAGGGTCAAGGGTCAAGTTCGGGTTTAAAGGTTGACTTAGTCGATATTTAGGGTCGGGTTAGTTTTGAGTATAGGGTTGGGTCCAAGTTCAAAAAAATGACTCGACCAACATTTAGGATCGTGTAAGGATAAGCCTTAACTCGACTCATGTTCACCCCTATTTTATACTATTGAATAAGGAAAAGACTTCTCTCCACGAGTGGAGATGAAAGTTATGATTTTTATGTGTGCCTTAAAGAAGAATAATGTCATATTATAATATTTAAGGGGATAATAAGGTCATATCATTATGACTTTTCCTTTGCTTTTTTGATGCACTCTGCTCTCTGTTGGATACCAACAGGTCATAACACGCTTAGAAGAGGATTGAATAGATGTAATGGATCACTTATTCCGCTTTTCTGATATTTTATGCAGATCTGAAAACTGATGTACTTAATCGATTAAGCTTGTGGATAATCGATTATCCTGAATCTTGCACTTCTTGATTTTAAGATTTCTTGCACAACAACTTACCGGTTACCAATATTTACACAATCAATTAATTAAAGAAGTTACAGAATGATAACAATACAGATTATAACAGGCAACTCAGAACTAATCAATTAACAACAAAGTAAAGGAGATAAGGGATAGAAAATTGTGCATAAGGAATTTTTATCCTGGTTCATTTGTGGTCCACTATAAACTACATTCACATCTCCCCTTCTGATCTTGTGAAATTTTTCTCCACTATGGAAATTGGTGTTTGTATACACTCACACTTCCAATTACAACTAAACTAAACCACTTCTTTCTTGGCACCTATGAGCTTAACAGCCTTGGTTTGACTTATCTAACTCGCCTAGTTGGATCTTCTATCCTTTCGCGATTCTGCCCCAGCCTAGGTATCGCTTGAACCAAGACCTCATAGTCTTTGTGAAAATTGTCAAGATCTTTCTTGAAGTGATACTACTCACCAAGAGATCAACTTCCTTGTTCATCACTGATTTTGATGAGTTGTCTTGAGTACTTAATACACCGATACAACGATTAAACTCAACCCTAAACTCTAAGCAGAAAATCCCACAAGACCTAATCTAAATGAGAATTAATGCAAATGGTTTACGTAAAACGATTTGCATACTTTTCCAGAAAAAGATTTTCCTCACTTCACTCTTTAAGAAATCAAGAATCCTATGCAAGAATGCAATGCAGTGAAAAACCTAGAGATATATGCAATGATATGAATATCTAAGCTCTCTTAATGCAATTTCTCACTCTAATGCAATATATGAAAATGAATGTTCAGGTTATCTTCAAGTTATGCCACATGGGCTAGAATTACAACCTTTATAGCAAATACATCGATGTTGTCATTAATCGATTATATTGTGTCTTAATCGATTAACGAGCTGTTAAAAACTAGTTTTCTGTTACGTCTTAATCGATTAACTAATGCCTCAATTGATTGATGCACCAAAAGGTCAGATTGGTTAGCTACTGTAATTATGATAATCGATTATATACAACACATAATCGATTATGCTGTATAAACTTTAGTTTCTTGATGAATGGTAAACTACCTATATGACATGTGATCATGCAATACATGTTTTTCAAATATGTTATACCTTTAATGCAAAAAAAACCATGTATGTAGATGCATGAGCTTACTTATCATATAATTTCTAGATGTTATGTCTCAATTTTAGTTTTGTTCATTTTAAGTTCTTGTGAGACTCTCACCTAGGTTTACCTAATCTAGAGTCGATCTAAGGCAATCATCTTAAGACTTATAGTAAAGTAAAATTACAAAGCCCTAAGTCTATAATATCACCCTTGAATCTTGGCTTGTTGTTTGTTGCAAGATCTTCAAGCTTTCTTGTATGTCCATTATCTTCACCAAAACCAAGGTCAACTTCATATATGCAAGTCGTGACTCTTTGCACTTTCAATCTCCACCTTTTGATGATGACAAACTCTACACCAAATCCTTGTTTGATGAGATTGATGATGATCAGCAAGTGTTTGCAAGAGGTTGGATAATATCAAAGTTGCGCTGCTCACCTTCACTTTGTTCTCCCCCTCAACTAAGCAACGAGGTGAAAAATTGAAGCGAATGTAGGTAGCATACTCACGGTAGCAAACCAACCTGTAAAATATTTCAAACAAAAAAACAACACCATTCTCCTCCTTTTGACATTATAAAAAAACATAAGCATTAATATGATAATAGTTGGTTAAAAGTAAGATGAGATATAAAAGTTTGTGAAAATAAATTGTTCTTAATTGATTAAGTATGGGTTGTAATTGATTAAACAATTTTAAGAAGCTTAAACAAGTGCACAGATTTCTGCATTTAATCAATTAACATATGCATTTAATCGATTAAACTAACTAAAACAAAATATGAACAAGATTTATATGACATATTCATCATGTATATAAGGAATCATGCATAGAATGATTAATATGACAAATTTATTCAGTTAAGGCATATGTCAATCAAACATATATGATATTCACTGAAGATAAGATCAAGATTCACTTACAAACATAATCCATAATCCATCGACATAATTAAACAGAGTTCAACAAGATGCGAAATAACAATTTTGCAGCAAGTATATAATATGAGTTTCACCAAAATATAGTACAAATAGAAAATACAATGCCCAATTTAAAATAAAGTACATGACCCAAAAATAGAAGGTAAACAACAAAGCATAACACTCTAAGACCTAGACTCTCCTAAACTACTCCTGAGGGGGTCGAGGAGGACATCTTGCTCGCGGGTGCATGACGTCATCGTTGGTCCTGATAAGGAAATCTAGGCGGTCAATCTCTTCATGAAACTTTTCACTTTTTCTCTCAAAACCAGATTGGATCAAGTTCCTTAAAGACACATAATGTCTGTCAACACAAGCATTTATCCTTTGTTCCTGTTGCTCAAAACCAACATGAAATGAGTCCCTTAGTGACTGATACTTTAGGTCAATCCAATTATTCAGCCTCTACTCCATGGAATCCACATGAGCTAACCCGAAAGGAGGTCCTTGAGTCATAGCAGCAGCATCCCCCTAATTCTCAAGAATCTGCTCATCCATGGCAGTAGGAACCTCTTCATATGAAATATATAAATCCACATTAGTATTGTAATCTTCCCGGTACTACCAGGCATTATCATACTTGTATATTCTCATATTGTGGATCAGATTGTCACCAACCAAATGCTCACGAGAATTTGTATAAATGATTACCGTATCTGAAGTATCTATTTCTAGATAATCAATAATCCGAGATATAAAAATACCATATGCAAGCAACTTAGACGGAGAGGTCGAGATACCATAAATCACCTAAGTATTTCCTTAGGCCAGTTTATCATGATGTTCTCTCGAATTGCAAACATGAATTTCAGGTCATTAATAGGGCTGGGCATGGTTTGTATTTCTCTGCACTAGTATATATGCCACTAAGTAATGAAGAAGTCGGTTTTCCATCGATAATGATCCAACTTTGGTTAGTTCTCCTTGCACATACAAGTGCGGTCCTCTAAGACATGATTTATATATTTCAGTCGCGTCAAATGAGTTCCATAACTCATTTAATCAATCTCCTAAGCCGGAACTATCACTGCACAACCCACCTACAATCAGAAATAAGTCCTCATTCAATTCAAATAACTTCCCCGAAAGCATTGACCAATAACTTCCATCATTTTAGCGAAAATTGGCATAAAATTCCCTAATAAGAGCAAGGTATACCTTTTAATTCAGCTTAAGAAACTGATTCACTCCTTGTATTTTCATCCCATGTGGAAACTCGAAGCCTTGCTCCATCATCCAAGCTATATCCGCGTAGCGAATGTACGTCGACTTTCTCCCTTGGAATTTGGCTAGACGGGTTTCTTGTAGGATTAGTGAATAATAGGGGTCACCATGATCCCTTCTATCATCGCGACCAGATGAAGAGCCAATTTTGATTCTTCTAGATTGATTTGCCATAGTTTTGATTCTCTTTTGCTTTCCATCTGACATTTGTCTGAGATTGGAGATGGTTAATCGATTTTATAATTGATATATTATGTTTCTGGGCTAGGGTTTGGAATTGTGGAAAAATATAGGATTTTCGGATTTCTATTGATTGAGGGGTTAATTGATGTCTAATATTTCTTCTTGGGGCTCGATTTAGGTGACTATGTGGTTAGGAAGGATCAATTTCACCAATTGATTGAAAAATGGGCAATAATTTTGAGATTAAGGTTTGAAAAACTTTTCTCAAACGTGTATTGTATCTGATATAGTTTGGCATGCTAAGACGCTTAACCTAAGACTCTATTCTGGACAGAATTAAACACTTCTAGCACATAAACACAGAATCATGAATACAATTTATAAGCACAAAAGAATCATACATTAAACATATATTACAAAGATAAGCATATTGATCATGGCAAGGCACACAATACCATTAACCAAACTAATTGAGATATTGTTCATCAAGAATTCTAAGTTCTCTTCTAAGATTGGTGAAAATATCCGCTAGTTATTTAGTGGTTTCAACAAATTCAAGTACACAATCACATTTTTGAACATGATCATGCAAGAAATGATGCCTTATTTCTATATGTTTGGTTCTTGAATGCAAAACGGGATTCTTTGATTAGTTTATGACACTTGTATTATCGCATTTAATTAGTATCTTATCTAGTTTCACATTGAAATCCATAAGTTGTTGCTTCATCCAAAGGATTTGAGCGCAACACACACTAGCGGCAATGTATTCCACTTCGGTAGTGGATAAAGCAACACAAGCTTGCTTTTTGCTGTGCCATGACACTAAGGAGCTGCCTAAAAGGTGGCAAATTCCACTAGTGCTTTTCCAATCCAATTTATATCCGGCGAAATCGAAATATCCTACCAAAGATAGAAAGGCATCCCTAAGATACCATAATCTCATATTTAGGGTTCCCTTGAAATATCTCATGATTCGTTTAATAGAACTAAAGTGCGATTCTTTAGGCATAGATTGATATCTCACACACATGCAAACACAAAACACTATATCAGGGTGACTCACAGTTAAATATAGTAATGAGCCTATTATGTTGCGATACTTAGTTACCTCTATCGCTTTTCCTTTTTTGTCTTTATCTGAGTAACAAGAGGATGCCCTCAGTGTAGATGCTTTTTTACACTTTTCCATCTCAAACATGTGAAGTAGCTCTTTGCAATATTTCGACTGGTGGACAAATATTCCGCTTTCCATTTGCTTAATTTGTAATTCGAGGAAGAAAGTAAGCTCCCTCATCATTGACATTTCAAATTCTCCATGCATCAAATCAGAAAACTTCTTGCACAGGAGGTCGTTAGTAGCTCCAAAGATAATATCGTCAACATATATTTGCACTAACAAAACATGATTATCAGATTTTTGGATAAAGAGCGTTGTCTCAACTTTACCCCTTATGAACCTTTTTTTCTAAAAGAAAGGTATTCAATCTATCATACCAAGCTCGAGGAGCTTGTTTCAGACCATAAAATGTCCTTTTGAGTTTATAAACATGGTTCGGGAATTTATAGTTTTCAAAACTGGGTGGTTTCTCAACATAAACCTCTTCTTGAATGAATCCATACAAGAAGGCGTTCTTGACATCCATTTGGAACAATTTAAATTTCATGATCAATAAAAATGCCAATAGCATCCGAATGATCTCTAACCTTGCAACAGGGGCGTAGGTCTCATCGTAATCGATATCTTCTTCCTGGTTGTATCCCTTGGCCACTAGGCGAGCTTGTTTCGTATTATTAAGCCAGATTCATCGAGTTTGTTTTTGAAGATCCATTTGGTGTCAATTATCGGATGATCTTTTGGTTTGGGGACCAAGTCCCACACATTATTTCGTTGAAATTGGTTTAGCTCTTCTTGCATAGCTATACCCCAGTGCTCATCCTCTATAGCCTCATCTACGTCTTAGGCTCTAGTTATGATACCAAAGTTGCAAAATTACAAAGTTTGCACAAAGAATTACGGGTTATCACCCCCGTAGAAATATCACCTATCATTTTATCAAGTGGATGGTCTTTCTTGGTTTTCCACACCCTCGGCAAGTTCTGATGATCCTCGCCGACTTCTTGATCATCTTGAGCATCTTTGTCTTTTTCCAAGTCCTTAGTATATGCCTCTTCCAAAGCACCTGCAATATCATCAGACAAGACCCTTCTCTTCTCTTTTGGAGAAGATTCGTCATATTGAATGTGGATCGACTCTTCTACATTCATAGTGTATTTGTTAAAAACTCTAAATGCCTTACTATGCATCGAATATCCCAGAAATATACCTTCTTCCACTTTTGAATCAAACTTTCCTAAATCAGATTTTCCATTGTTTAAAATAAAACATTTGCATCCAAAAGCGTGAAGATCAAATATACTAGGTTTTCGACCTTTCAAAAGCTCATAAGGAGTTTCTAAAAGTTTAGGCCTTAGGAGTACTCGATTTATAACATAGCATGTCGTATGCACTGCATCGGCCCAAAATATTTAGGCATTATGCTTTAATTAAGCATGATCCTGGCCAACTCCTCTAATGCACAATGTTTCCTCTCAACAACTCCATTTTGTTGAGGAGTTCGAGGAGCCAAGTATTGGTGCAGGATACTCTGCTTATTGCAAAACTTGTCGAACAGGTGGTTTTCAAATTCACCACCATGGTCACTATGTATATATACTATCTTAAGGTTAAGTTGGTTTTGAATTTGCTTGGCTAAGTTTTTGAAGGATTTGAAGGCGTCACTTTTTACAGAAAAGAACAAGGTCAATGTAAATCTAGAGAAATCATCCACGATTACCAAAGTGAAGTAACTACCTCCAAAACTCATAATTTTTTACGGTCCAAACAAGTCCATTTGGAGAAGCTCCAATGACCTTGTTATGGATATCACATTTTTCGAAGCAAATGGGTTCTTGACTTACTTACACCATTGGCAAGTGTCGCAAGTTTCTTTAGTTTTGAAATTAAGTTTAGGTAGACCATCAACCAAACTGTGAGATGATAATTTATCTAGATGTTTAATATGGATATGTGCAACGAATAATAGATATAGTGTCACGAATAATACAACAATCAAAATCGAAGGATACTCGGTTACCTTTATCGCATAATTGGCTGATACTCAATAGGTTATGCTCCAAGCCTTCCACATAGAGCACATTATCGATCATTGCTTGAGAGGTATTGTCGATTGTCCCAACACCAAGTATTTTCCCCCAGTTGTTGTCGCCATAGGTGACATACCCTTTGTCTTTAAGTGAAAGATCAAGGAATTTAGATCTATCACCAGTCATATGCCTCGAACAACCACTATCCAAATACCAATATTGTTCATGCGTTTGAAGGCATATCTACAAAACAAATTACTTGTCTTGTTTAGGTACGTAAGTGATATTGGATCCCTTTTTGTTAGTAACCAAGGGACTTTGTCCCTTTTTCACCCAAACATAAGTACCATTAGGCACACCATACTTCCTAATATAACATGAAATGGAGGTATGGCCATGAGTGCTACAGTAGAAACATATAGGCATGCGAATATGTGACTTTTTATGAGTATGGACTACAGGTCTCCTATATGGTCTTTTCTTATTTGTTGGGGATTTATATCCTATTCCTGTATGGTTACCAACCTTTCTTTATTTGGCAAGTAATGTGTCTAGGTTATCTCTATTGTATGTGAGTTTTGCGAGTTTTTCTTTTAATTTGAAATTTGCAGTTTGCAAAGTCTCGCAAGTATCGCATATAACAGGTTGACATACATTATTTTTTGAGCAATCACATGAGTTGCAAGAGTAGGTTAAATCAAGGATTTCATTTTCTAATTTTAGTTCATCTAACTCTTTTTGCATCTTAATAATTTGTTGTTCATGTAATAGGATTACATGTTTTCTATCTACGTTAATCCAAGCAAGCTTTTTCAATTTCTCATGTAATTCAACATAAGCATTATACAATTCATAATAGGGAAGGGAATCATTGGAAGAAGATGAAGTGTTAGAATATACCTCATTTGTATCATCCTGACCACTTGAGCTGCAAGCTTCTTGTGTTTTTACTATTAAGCATAATTTCGCAGACTCCTCCTTGTCAGATGTACTTGATGTTGATTCCTCCTCGGGTACATACCATACGATATATTCTTTCTTTGCCTTGAAGTCTCGAGGAGTGCTCTTCGCGGATTCAACCTTTTTGAAGTAGTCGGATATAGGAGCCTCATATGTCCAGCTTTGCCACACTCGTGGCAAGTGAAGCGCTCCTTTGGGTTCTTGCCTTTCGTGGTTGATTCTCGCGCTTCCTTCTTTTGAAACCTCTTGAATCCACATCTTTTCTTCAAGAATTTTCCAAATTTTCGTACAAGGATATTCAAAGTTTCCTCGTCCAGATCAGAGTTAGAATCGTCATCCTCTTTATCTTCTTGATCTTGTGAAGTGGTAGCCTTGAGAAAGATGCCTTTATGCTTCCTATCTGAATCCTCGTGCATCGTCAAGCGACCTAACTCCATTTCATGCTCTTGGAGTTTGCCAAATAATGTTGCTAGAGGCATGGAATCTAGATCTTTCGACTCCATGATTGTGGAAACTTTTGGTTGTCATTTCCTGTCAAGACAACGCAAAACTTTATTTGTTAGTTCACCTGTTGAAATGATTTATCAAGGGCAACTAAATGGTTAACTATATGATTAAAACTTTTCTACATTTTACTAATAGATTCATTTGGTAACATGCAAAAAACCTCATACTCGTGTGTTAGCACATTTAGTCTGGCACGCTTAACCTCCCTAGTGCCTTCATGGGTCACTTGTAAAGTATCCCACATTTCTTTCGCATTTTAGCACTGCGAAACCCTAAAGAACTCGTCATACAATAAAGTTGATATAATAATGTTGTTAGCTTGAAGATTATGATGAACCTTTCTACGTTCATCATCGGTTCATAGACTTTTCAACTTTTCTTTACGTTCATCGTTCACCAAGTGTAGTGGAACGGAAGGACCATTGACTATGGATTCCTAAATATTCATGTCAATTGCCTCGATGAAGATCTTCATGTGCACTTCCCAGTAGGTGTACCTCTCGCCACTGAATATCGGAGGGTGATTGATGGATGCGCCATCTCCTCAAAAAGGGTTAGTGGGACACATAGTATTATCCTCTGGGATCAAACGAATACACGGTCAAGCTAGTACTTTTGTACTAGCTCTGATACCACTTGTTGGGTACCAGCAAGCCAAAACACACCTAGAAGGGGGGTTGAATAGGTGTAGCGGATCACTTATTCTGATTTTCTGATATTTTGCACAGATCTAAAAACTGTTGTACTTAATCGATTAATCATTGCTTGGATTTAATCGATTATGCTTGTGGATAATCGATTATCCTTAATCTTGCACTTTTTGATTTTAAGATTTTTTGCACAACAAGTTACCGGTTACCAATCTTTACACTATCAATTGATTAAAGAAGTTACAGAATGATAACAATACATATTATAACAGGAAGCTCAGAACTAATCAATTAACAACAAAGTAAAGATCAAAAGTAAAGGAGATAAGGGATAGAAAATTGTGTACAAGGAATTTTTATCCTAGTTCGTTTGTGGTCCACTGTAAACTACATCCAGGCATCCCCTTCTGATCTTGGGAGAATTTTGTTCACTATTGAAATTGGTGTTTGTACACCCACACTTCCAATTACAACTAGACTAACTCGCTTCTTTCTTGGCACCTATGAGCTTAACAACCCTAGTTTGACCCATCTAACTCACCTAGTTGAATCTCCTATCCTTTCGTGATTCTGTCCCAGCCTAGGTATCGCTCGAACCAAGACTTCCTAGTCTTTGTGAAGATTGTCAAGATCTCTCTTGAAGCGATACTACTCACCAAGAGATCAACTTCCTTATTCGTCACTGATTTTGATGAGTTGTCTTGAGTACTTAATACTCGGATACAACGATTAAACTCAATCCTAAACTCTAAGCAGAAAATCTCACAAGAACCTAATCTAAATGAGAATTAATGCAAAGGGTTTACGTAAAAAGATTTCCACACTTTTCCAGAAAAATATTTTCCTCATTTCACTCTTTAAGAAATCAAGAATCCTATACAAGAATGCAATGCATTGAAAAACCTAGAGATATATACAATGATGTGAATATCTAAGCCCTATTCAGAATGCTATCACTTTCTAAGATCTCTTAATGCAATTTCTCACTCTAATGCAATATATGAAAATGAATGTTCAGGTTATCTTCAAGTTATGCCACATAGGCTAGAATTACAGCCTTTATAGCAAACACAGTGATGTTATCATTAATCGATGATAATGTGTCTTACTCGATTAACGAGCTGTTAAATACTAGTTTTATGTTATGTCTTAATCGATTAACCAATGACTTAATTGATTAACGCACCAAGAGATCAGATTGGTTAGCTACTATAATTCTGATAATCGATTATATACAACACATAATCGATTATGTTGTATAAACTTTAGTTTCTTGATGAATGGTAAACTACCTATATGACATGTGATCATGCAATACATGTTTTTCAAATATGTTATACCTTTAATGCACAAAATCATGTATGTAGATGCATGAGCTTACTTATCATATAATTTCTAGATGTTATGTCTCAATTTTAGTTTTGTTCATTTTAAGTTCTTGTGAGACTCTCACCTAGGTTTACCTAATCTAGACTCGATCTAAGGCAATTATCTTAAGACTTCTAGTAAGGTAAAATTACAAATCCCTAAGTCTATAGATCCCTTGAATCTTTGGCTTGTTGTTTGTTGTAAGATCTTCAAGTTTTCTTGTATGTCCGTTATCTTCATCAAAACCAAAGTCAACTTCTTATATGCAAGTCTTGACTCTTTGCATTTTTCCTCTCTAGTACTGGATTATAGTTACTCATTGATCTAACAAATTAAATATGTATACTTCTCTATTTTTATAAATAAACTAGTTGGAGAAATAGTAAAGAGGAGAACAAATTAGTCAATTTCTACCTAATTATTGTTTGAGTTTTACTTATTACATATTTGATCATGTGTAGTTGTTAAATAAAAAAAATTAATCTAAGATGACATTCAATTATTTAAATGAGTGACGTAATAGCTACCTAATAACTTATGAATGTATATACCAAAAATAATAACTTATACTGGATATATATTTATTGTATGAATAAGGAAATAAATTTTTTTTTTGCATGTGACTGAATATCATGATGAGAGGTTGAAACTGAACCTTCATTCTTGAATGATACATAAGCATTTAATAAAATCTTATACAAATTAACTCTTTTTTGTATTTACCAATTAGTGAAATTTGAATATTTTAAAAAATAGAAAAAGTAAAAGTATCCAAACCTGCACTTTAATTCCAAATTTCATATTATCAATCGAGTCCATGATTTTATTTGTACTCTTTAAATAATTAAGTAAAACTTACGCCTAAACTCTAAGTGCTCTTGATACAACTACATCTCTTACGAGGAGAAATTTAATTTTTTTTTAATTTTAATTGTTTTTTTATTATCGGTATAATTTTTTATACAAGACCTCCTACGCCATTTATATTATTTTATAAGAAAAAATATACATTAAAATGTAAAAGATTTTATTTATGCATCACACATCATTTGATTATTATTAACTTTAAATATAAGAAATACAAACAGAATTTGATGTAAAGTTTACGAGAGCACAAATATTTAATTATAATTTATAATTAAAAGTATTTGAGTAACAAAAAATATAAAAAACATACATAATTATTTTAAAAAAACCTCTTAATTTTAAATAAAAATAACTAACAATTAAGTTAAATAAAATGTGCATTCATTTAAAATGTCAGTATTCGTTCTTTTAAAGACTTAAATTCATCATGACTGAATTAAAAGTAAAATTTTCAGCTATTTCATTTTCAATATAAATCATGATATTTTTTGCTAGAAAAGCGTCCTCTATCTAGCTTGCTACCTAATTTTGTT
Organism: Lupinus angustifolius; assembly: GCF_001865875.1. Lineage (NCBI taxonomy): Eukaryota > Viridiplantae > Streptophyta > Magnoliopsida > Fabales > Fabaceae > Lupinus > Lupinus angustifolius. The sequence goes on along the minus strand of NC_032011.1, from coordinate 20,024,135 downwards.
TGATTGTTTTCGTTAATGAAAATGATATTTTCGTATTAGTTGAATTAGAATAGTTAAGATAAGATGAATAATTCTACTAAGAAAGTAATATGTATTAACCTTCTCTGTTTTGTCAAAGTTGTACTTAATTCATAGATGATTGAGAGCTTTTCAAACTTGAATGGTTAATGACATTACCAATAAAATGTTGAAATTGACAAGCTAACATTCTCATTCTCATTGAAATTTCAAAGGTACACTTTTTGCACAAAAATACATATATTATCAATATTAATTATTTATAAAAATCATTAGGATCTTGTGACTTTGGCTTCAAAGTTTGATAAAGGTAATATGTAATGCTCATAATCTATTTTATGATGTGTAAAATCATTAGAATTTAGATGTAGTCATAGTATGATACACAATATCTACAAGTTTAAAAAACTTTCACTCATTATCTATAATTTTTAGAAGAACTACACAAATTGCATTGTACATATTTATCAAGCTACAAATTGAAGAAAAAATGCAAACAACTATTTTCTTCGAGACATAGTTTAAGTGTAAGTAAAAAGGTTAAAAAATAATTTAATAAATGAAAAAAATTCAGAGGGCAACTACCCCATTTATTCCTACCATCATCCGCTCATGAATGCAAATCAATGATGTATAAACTTTTATATCAATAATATATATATACACTATATTTTTATTGTTTAATAATTAATAATAATTAAATAATAGTGATCAATGTTAAAACTCTTGTCCAATTAAAGCATATTTAAAGTAAAAAATTTCTTCTTAAAAGCAAAACACGTGAAGATGAGGCAAACTTTGCTCAAAAGGTAGCTACCAAAGCTGAATGATGCAGAATCTGCGCCGTGGATAATGATATCATATCTCCACTATATAGCCCTACACAGATCATGGCCTCCTGTGATGAGTGAAAAAATAATTTAGGTACTTTCTTGGGACACAATCTAATCATAAAAGTAAGATTATCTTAGTGGAATATTCCTATAAATTATATCAGTTTATGACTTTATGTGTCATTTATTTTTATTGATTTGAAAACTAGAAATTGAAATTATTTTTATTTTAATATCAAATAACTTAATATTTATTGACTAATTAGAATGAGTAACATACTTTTATACTTTTATTGAAGAATGAAAATATTTCACATCTCATTATTTTGTGTGACTCACAAGAATGAAATAATTAGATCATAGTCAATCTCCATTTAATCTAATAATGTAATATCTATGTACTGACAGTGTAAAAATTTATATACAATCAATGCATCATCCACTTTTGATTTAGATTACTTTTTTGAAAAGTTAATAATTATTAAAATTGAATGGGATATAATACAATAATAATATAAAAAACTCTTATATTTGGTACCAAAATAATTGACATTAAATTAATTGACCTTGATGTAGAGAGAGGAACTCACAATTATTGATCGTGTACTTCACTCAAAGTTCAACAACATTTTCTATCTCCCCCACGTAATTGCAGCTTTGTTAAGAAATTGTTATATGAGTTTAATATATATATTAATGTAAATATTTGTATACAGTTAATAATTTTTTATGTATATATTTTTTCTCTTGTTTTATATTCTCCTGTGGTAACACATTATAATTATTGGTACTATTTTTGGAATTTGTAGATGATAGTTGCTGAGTAGGATTATGATGGCTTCAGACATTTATCTACTCACTTTTACTGTGAAACATTCACATATTTATAGAAGAAGAAAAAAGACACAAGTTGCATATAATGGATAGAAACATTTACCGTTACTTTTATTATTGTTATTTTTTGCTATTTTTTATTAGTAAAAACATCAGTTATCACCAACCTGCATAAAAATATGAAAAATCATCAACGAGATCCATCAAAATTAAATGTTTTCAAATAACAAAACATACTTAATTATTGATAAACATCTTATTCCTTAAAACTAAGAGTTTATAATGTTTGTGTTATATCTCTGTCAAATCTACATTATTTAAAACCCGAGTTTAGAACCCCATTTTTTTTTGTTTCTCACAGGTATCCTTGCACTGGAGGCAATCCTGTCTGAGCCGGGCACATCCACAGGTAAGTGGGGCTAACTCTCCCAACGGGCATTTTTTCCATCCACAAGACTCGAACCCGAGTTCTTGCTTAAGGGGAATCAAGCATGTACCACTTGAACCAACGCCCATTGGTTAGAACCCCCATTTGTTTAATATGTAAGTATGATGGATGAAAAATTCTTTAATTCCATCATTCCCTTATATTATTTTTATTTAATAATTAGTATAATTAATTAATAAATTATGGATAAAATGTTAATAGTATAAAAATCTCTTATATTATTAGTGTATATTTATTTTTTTTAAAATATAACTGTCTTTATGTTATTTTATTTGAGAGAAAATATATCACAAAATAAACAAAATGAATAAACCATAAAGTTATTTTAGCTTCAAATATATGATTACTATAAGCTAAATATATATCCAAATATATTTATTTAATTTTTATATATATATATATAGGGAGTGACGTAGAAATTATTTAAATTGATTGAAGGGGAATTAATGGATGAAGAGGTGGTTTATCCCATTTTTGCTTTGATAAATAAAAAAGGAAATACTAATGATCATAACCACTTTTTGGTTCGAAGATGAAGAAAGATGGGACATGAGCGGTAACTATCAAATCCCAATAAAATATTTTATTTATTAAATTAAATGATTTTTAAAAGATAGAAATAATAGACGAAAAGACGATATTGGTCATCTACCCCTTTCTCACTTTGATAAATAATAGAGGAAACACTAATGACCGCAACCGCTTCTTGACTCGAAGAGGAAGAAAGAACGACACAAGTCTAACATCACTATTGAATCTTCAATAAAAAATTGTATTTATTAAATTAAATGATTTTTAAAAGAGAGAATTGATAGATGAAGAGTGTGCATTGTTCACTTACTCTCTTCTCGCTTCAATAAATAACAGAGGAAGTACTAATGACTACATTCACTTTTCGGCTTGAAGAGGATAAAATATGTTACATGATTCCTAACCTCACTATTGAATCGTCAATAAAATATTTTACTTATTAAGTTAAATATTTTATTACAATCACTGCATCCTTTCTATGTCATTCGCGTTCGACATGAGAAAGGATTTGAATGATTTCAAACACCTTTGGAAGATAAATTTGGTATGTTCAAATTCCACCCAAACCTGGACATTTAAAAATGATCTTGATGGATTCTAAGTTACAATAAGTCCTATTTTGAGTATTATAGTATGAAAATTGTTATTGATAGAATACTCATGTGTATTAAATTTAGGGGGGCAAAATACAAGTCTATGTTACAAAGGGTGAATTTAATGAAGGGAGAGAACATTTAATGGAGTATAACACATATGTGATACATAATTTCAATGTCATGCTCAATGATATACAATTTATGGAATTGACCATCTTTACGAGATACACTTCCCTGCCGGTACAACTATAAAAGAAAGAGAGGTTCCTTATATCCCTTATTTTGAATATAATTTCAAAAAAATTGGTGACATTCTAGATGGCAACATTCCAACTTTTTTGTTAATATGTTAGGTCAAAATCATTATATATTATCCTATTTACTTACTTAAATTTTCTTGTTTTCTATGATTCCAGAATAAAATTGATTTCTTCTATTTAAGGTAGATATCATTGGAGTTGTTGAATAAAAGTCTATTTTCGCCTAAACAAAAACAAAATGAAAGAAAATTATATTTAGTCTCAAAGATTTTAGGGAAGATTTTTCCACTTTAATTTTAAACAAATTTATACACATCTAAGGTTTCCCCCTTTCATTTTATATTTTGATGTTGAGATTTACATAGTTTATCTTTTTGCTTCCCATTTATGATTAGTGGTAATGTTATTACATGTACTCTTTGGCAATCACATGCCATGAAATTTATCATCTACTATAACACACTACTAATTAATGAACCTATGATCATTATCTTAACACAAAGTATAATCAAGAAAGGAAACACTACACCATTATTCGTATTTAACAATAGTTATTCAACTGCGCTTGTATGCACAACATTGTTAAATACAAGGCGGAAGAGAATCAATAATATTCTTTTAAGCAAACACTATTAAATACAATGAGTGATGTTGAATGTTTGCCTCCAAGATTCAACAACACTCCTTTATAATGAGCACTGTTGAAACTTCTGACCCTTCAAGATTTCACATACTTTTGAAAGAAAATATTAAATAAATATTAACATATATTTGTATGCATAAAATGTCTAATTTATTATTCAAAAAAAAAAGAATACTCAACATTGCTCACGACAACAAGCATTGTTGAATATTTTACCGCTTATTACATGTAACAATGCTTGTTTTAAAGAGTATTGTTAAATATTGTGGGAGGTAAAACCTTCAACATCACTTGTTATAGTGAGTGCTATTAAATGTCAAGACCAAATACATTTAATAACGCTCACTTGAATGAGCAATGTTGAATGTGAGTTATCAATATCCTCTTTTCAACGAGCACTATTGTTGTTACGATAGTACGCCGTCCCCAGGATAAAACAACTCAGATCTCTATTATCGAATTTTTAGTGCACTGTAAGAACAGATCTCGAATACACCCGCACAATATGGCTACAAGTGCCAATTCTCGAAATTACTCACAATATGGCTACCCGTGCCAATTCTCTTCCACACAATATTGACTACCACTCAGTTCTCGAAATGCCCACAATATGGCTACTTGTTCCAATTCTTTCCCCCAATACTGACTTCCAGTGTCAGTTTTTGAAATTTCAAGAATATGGCTACTTGTGTCAATTCTTTCCACAAATACTGACTATCAGTGTTAGTTCTCGAAATTTCCATAATATGGCTGTCTGTGCCATTTCTTAGTGCCACGGAAAGAAAGGGGGAAGAAGTTTGCTGGAAATGTATCAGCGGAAAATATGAGAGAGAGAAAAAAGTTGAATGAAAGGGCATTCAACTTGGGACAAGAAAAAGTTGAATAAAAGCGCATTCAGGAGGATAGAGCAGATGAAGATGGAGATGGCGAGGGAGATAGAAAGAATGAGGATGGATAGGGAGATGAAGCGAACCGAGATGATTTTGGAGTCACAACACAGGATTGTCAAAGCTTTTGCTAATGTTGTCGCTGAGCAAAAGAAAACTAATCAGGTGCCATCATCATCTGAATCATAAGCTTTATGAACCACTTTACACAAATGTGTGTGTTCTTCATTGGTATTGAGCACTGAATCATGTATATTTATCAGATAGTTTTTTATTTATTTATGAGACTTCTTGCTCAAAAGGATTTGTAATTTCCTTGCTATGGTCTAAGTCAATTATCTAAATTTCTTACGTTTCAGTTTTTCCATTTCTGTGATGTTCACTTTGAGTTGTGATAATTTCTCTGTCTCATTGTGTTCTAAGTTTTTATGATTGTATTTGTAAGTTCAGTTACAAGGGTTTTTTACAGAGTTTCCTCTCAGTTCTCACTATTCTTTTTCTATCCAAAAGTGTTCCTTTGTACCTCTATTTCTATTGGAGTCAGTACCACTTTGTTAGTATCTATTTTTTCCTTTAATTTTTCATTTACAAACAAGACTCAAATCCATGACTTTAATTAAGAAGAACTGAACCAATCATTGTTCTTCAGTTCTCTTTAGTTATATGTTGTTTTAATATTTTTGTAAGGTTGTTTTTGTTTTTGTTTTCATTTTATTATGCACTCCATGAGGACAAGTACTTTGTCTACCGTACCCAATTTTGTTTTCTTGTTTTTGGTTTTTTGTTAATATAATAGTTATGTAATATTTACACTAGATCATATCATATCACATCTTTCTTACTGTAGTTTAGTTCAATCTTCCATTATTAATGCATAGTTTCTGGATTTAATTTATTTCAAAGTTTCCATTTGGTACCTTAGATATTGAGTCTCATCCCAACAATAAAGTTATTGCTTGGTGATCAAGAGGTTACATATTAAACATTTTCTCTCCACCTACAGGGTAAAGTAAGCAAGACTGTATAAATCTACATCTCAATACCTACTAGAGTGGAGTCTCGTGCACTGGACTGTGTTCATTTTATTTCTTCCAATTTTGGTGTTGTCACTGTGAGTACTAATGAAGTACAAATGATCCAACATGTTTTACTATATTCTATTACTTGTCCACATGCTAGGATTTGTTTTAATATTTTATTGCTGGACCTTTCTTAAAACTTATTTTTTACATGCAGCAATGGTTGATTCTTTCAGACCATATATCTATTAAATTTAGCTGGTTTCTTTATCCAATCACAGCTTCAGGCAAATTGTGCAATTCACCAAATACTGAAGATCCACAGTTTGCAACAGCATGGTGTAAATTGTCTTGTTTTCTTACAAGCAAAGCATGAATTGTATAATTATTTCGGGGTCTGGATTGTTTACTCTCAGTTGACTAATCTTGCAATCTCAGAATTTCACAGATCTAGCTGAGAAATTGAGGATCTTGACAATGTTTACTTTTCATTTCTTTGTTCTGGAACTGAGCAAATGGGGTGTTGTGTCTCAACAAGCAGTAGGAATACTTGTAGTAGCGGGAGCAATGAAGACACCGTAACTCCATCATGTTTAGAACTCGGATTGTGCGATACAAATAGAGCAAGTAGAACATTCTTTGATCATGTCATCTCTGTGTTAGTTACCATCCTTGCCAAACAGAATTGTCACTAATGGAAAGAGCCGGTTTTCTTGCTTATTTACACAACAGGGTCGAAAGGGTGTTAATCACGATGCTAATGATTGTTTAGGATATTTGTTATGTATTTTTTTTAAAATGACATATGAGACTATTTTTAGTTTTTTGAGATTTTATGGTGTATTTGAATTTATGAATTATAACTCTTTCAACTCTGTTATGCTATATTGGTTATTGGCAATGAAATTTTATTATAGCTAAGATCATTTGTATTTAATATTGTATATTTAAATAAATTATAAATTAATGAGATTAAAAATAGTGAAGGTTAAAGGTTAAAAACTTCCATGGTAAACCTTTTTAAATATTGAAGGTTAAAAATCTCCACAAATAAATTTTTGTAAATGTATAGATATTAAAGGTTTTCTAATACCTCTATAAAACATTTCTAGTCATCATAATTGGGGAGGTTTTTGAAACCTCCACTAATTATTGTGGAGGTTAAAACCCCTGTTAATTACATAAAAAAACATCCACTAAATATAAAATATATTATGAACCGAAATGTTCTCCCTGTACTCATTTCTTACAAAGACACCAACTTAGGTCTTCTAAATCCAATACCACTTAACTTATGGACTTGGCAGGTGACTGTCTATATCTCATTCCCATTATTTTTTCCTAAAGTTTACACTAATTGCCTCTCATTCTCTATATAATCACTTCTTCTTTCCCTATTTTCTTTGTAGTGACATATTGTTATACATTATAAATCCTCTATTTTTTAATTATGTAATAACTACTATATAGATTTAGTAATGTAGCTCTTTTTTTCCATCTCAAGGTTCCTTTATTTATTTTTTTGCATTTTATATTAAGAGCTTGACTCTATCCATAACTATTGAAATGGTATACATATTCACTAGAATGGTTCTTTTTTATAGATAAAGTAGAGTCTTTTGGTAGAGTTAAGTCTTTACAAAATAATTTCTACCTTTACATCAATGTGGTGATTTAGTTAATAATAAATAATTTCTTCAAAAAATGTGAAAAAGATTAATGTGTTAATAAAAACAACACTTTAAACATTTCAGTATATGCTTTACTTAACGCATTTCATTATGTGTTATTATTAACTATTTTAATGCATTTAATGTTATCTATTTTTTATTTTTAGAATCTCCTGTATAGAGTTAGAGTCAACTCTTTATCAAATAAGGTCATTACTTCCATGTGGTGCTTTAGTTAATATATTACCTCTACAACAAAGACATTCACATTGTGGTGCACCTAATGCTAATACATATACAAAAGTTTATATTATGGACATTATTATTTACTTCAATGCAGTGCTTTAGTTTCTATTATTATAAACGAGAAAAAGATGATTTAATTATACCTTATCTCTTGCACTTCTACTCGTTCTCTGATGAGTTCACCTTATATTCATAATAAGCAATTTAGTTTCTATTTTTAGTGAAATAATTATAGTATTTATCATGTGTGACTGACCTTACAGTTCTTGGTAATATTATTCCATATTGTTTTGATTTTTTTAAAATATTTTTTGCATTTACTATCAATGTTGTTATCATTTTTGCTTATTATCATGCTACCTACTATAATTTACCTATTCGTGGATGTTATGAGTGCAAGCAATCGAAGGTTTTAAATGTTATATCATGTCCTAAATTAATATCGACACTTTGCACCATAGATAGTAGATTGTTATAATTAGATATTGATTATTCAATTATTCTATATAATTGTTGTGATGATTTTTAAAATGTTGTGTACTGTTATTCTAAGAACATGTTATAGGTTACTTTCTAATGTTTGTTACTTCAATTTTATCGTGGATTAATCCTAGTGTATAAAGAAGTAATTTCTATAATGGGCATTAACATTTGCATTTATAATGATCTTTTCAAATTTATACATTTTGTTTTTAATATAGTAAGCAATTTAGTTTTGGTTTACTTTCGGTTTGACATAGAATAAGAACAAATAACACCATATCTATTAATTAAACTGAAGTTAGTAATATTTTCATGGTTAATTACATTATACTATTATGAAGTACAATTGTTTCTAAATCTGCACACACAATAATTGTTATACACAAATAATAACATTTCTATTGATTGAACAAAACATAATAATATCTTAATGGCTAACTGCCTTATATTATTATGAAGTACATTGTTTCTAAATCTGCACACATAACAATTGTTACAGACAAACACTAAGAAATTTGCACATAGACATATTCTGATACAAAAACTTTTATTCCTACTTTATTACTTTAATTACTCATTAACAATTATAATTACTTATGTAATCAGATATATACTCTAATAATGAGAAACTTTTTTCTGTAATTGCCCGAAATAAAAGAAACTGTGCTTTACATTATAAGGAAATAAATTATGCAAGAACAAGAATTCAACAACAGATTCTTCAACATGTCATTCATAAACATCTACATTTCAGCAATCAAATAAATAAATAAATATTATCTCCCAAAATGTAATCATCAATTATTTTTAAATTAATAATTTATTCTTTGTTTCTTTATATACATTCATAAAGTATATTCTCACTCATGAGAATACATTAGTCTCCTACTAGTTATTTATTAAATTAAACAATTTTTAAAAGAGAGAATTAATAGATAAGAGTCTGCATTGATCACTATGACTAAAATCACTTTTCAGCTCGAAGAGGAAGAAATATTTGACACGAGTCGTAACCTCGCTATTGAATCATCAATAAAATATTTTACTTGTTAAGTTAAATAACTTTTAAAAGAGAGAATTAAAAGATGAAGAGTCGACATTCGACATTTACCTCTTTCCCGTTTTGATAAATAACATATGCAGTACTAATGACTACAACCGCTTCTCGGCTCGAAGATAAAGAAATATGCAACAGAGCCATAGCCTCGCTATCAAATCCTCATCAAAATATTTTCCATTTTAAAATTGGATGATTTTTAAAAGAGAAAATTGTTAATTTATTAATTGATATATAAAAGAAATAATCAAATCAATAAATAAATAATTACTTGCATTGTTGGCTACCTAGAGAATTGATCTCATCTAATCAAATTTCACCAGGCTGGTTTTGGAGCCTGTTTGATGATGGAGGTACCCAGCACAAATCGGATTGAATTGCTGCAGATCAAGAAGTTCCCTTGACCAAAACCTTATTGAACTTATTTGCATCTTGGCACTCACATATACATCATCGACAACTGTTATGAAATTGTTCAAAGCATGGTGTGCATGAATCAGTTTATAAATTTTGTTTTCATCTGTACCAGGAACTCCAAGTATCGTCACATTATTTCCAAGTAATATGGGGTTGCTATAAGTCCGGTCATTTTATTTTTTTACTTATTTTATTTTGTGTTACAATCAGTATTGTGAGAATCGTATTGGACCGGGTAGTCCGACTAGTCTGATCGCTGATCGGACTTGAAAACAACTCTAATTTGTAGTCTTAATCGAATGAGGGGTTGAAACATTTTGAACCGGAAAAATTATGGTCTAATCGTGTTAAACCCGATTAAACCGAAATAACCCGGGAAGTGAACCAGATGATTCACTTAAAATTAAAAAAATGGAACAATACTTTAATATTTTGTTTTACTGTGGGAAAAAAAGACAGAGAAATGTTACTTCAATATAATGATACATAATTATTAATTATATTTTTTTTACATTTATATATAATTATATATTTATAGATAAAACTTGTTAATTATATATCAAATCATCGGCCCGGCAAGACGGTTTAATCGGTTAAACCTAGTATGCAACATTTTCCTATTTGATTTTCGGCTCGGACTTCACAATATTGATTACAATAGTTAGCGATATTTTCTAACATTGATACAAAATAATAACTCTCTATTCTCATAATAATCATAATATGTTATTTATTCATTTTATAAAAATAAAAGTCCGAATAATTGATCTTGTAAGAGTTTTGAGGGACCAGTCAATGATTCAACTGTTCCTTCTTGTTAGTATTTCTTTTTAAAGTCTGTGCATGAAATAAAGAGCACTAAGGTAAAGGAAAAGTGTGAGAGCATCTCAAGATGATGAAGTTGGAGATGATTCCTGGCCTACAACCCTTCAAGTTAAACCTACGAGCACAATTTGAACATAAGAATAACAACCAGTATCTTTGAACAAGAAAATGAATCCAAACCTCTCAAACTAGGCAGTCATATTGGGATCGATCCACATTTAAAGCATAAAATTCCAAGAAGCCCTAAACTATGATCAATCACAAACAATCAAAACCATTACACCTAACGGTGCTCAAAAAACCAAAAAAGAGATGAAGTAAAGAAGAAAAAAGAGAAAGAAAATATGGATAGGTTAAAAACCCATAGGCCTTTGAGTCGTACTAATTCAAAAACAAGCAAGAGTCACATGGTATCATAATAAAAAGATAGATTTACCACCAGGTAATTAAACAACGGATTTTGGGGAAAAATTAAGGAAAAATAAATGAGCACCTTAAAATTAAAACTTAATATTGCCCATCCTCACTTACGTAAACTAGGGCATCTTTATAGAAAATCTGAGCTATGACTTCTGAAATAAAGTTAAAATTCCATAATAGGCAAGTTAGGGTAGCTAATTGTTCGATACAAGTGATCTCAGAAAGCAGGTAACTCAAAAAGAGTGCCATGCCCCAATTTTAAGTTGGAAGATTGACTCTATAACTTAGGAAGAGGTGAACTAGATTTTGACATTTCCCAAAAGATTTGGATTTTCCACTATGTTTTCTGAAATTAAAACGTAGAAAACTCTTTTTATGCCCATATAGGATAAAATGGTCTTTCAACAAAAATTCTTAGCTCAATAGCCGATTACGAGTCAGGGACGGTATTAGCATCCCACTTGTCCATAATAAAATGATACCCTCACTAATTGCATGAACTTTTATAACCTTAAAATTTATTTTATACTTGAACAAAATATTTTATTTTTTGTTTTTGTTCCTAAAAATAGTTCATTTTACTTCTATGTATCCGTAGGTGCAATAAAAAAATACAGACTCTGTAGTTCTAAGTTGAAAATTGATTGGTTAGTTTGAGTTGATTTTAATGATTTTAAAAATTGTGATTTAGTAATTATTTTATGTATCATCTTTAAGTGACTATAGCAGTAGCACTCGTGTCCACACTACATCTCATCTTAAAGAGATAGAACTTATTACTTACCCGTTTGACCACTTTAAGCGACCATGATAGAAGTGCTCGTTTTTACACCATAACTCAACTTAAAGTGATATATTTAATTAATGAGTTATCTATTTTAAGTGACTATGGTAACAACACTCATATCCACATCACAACTCAATTAAAAACGGTAAGTTTTATTTTTATTAAGTTACTTGCGCACTCATTTTAAGCAACCATGGTAGGAGCATTCGTGTTCACACTATAACTTGACTAAAAGAGATCAATTTATTTTTTATTAATTATTAACAGAAGATGTGGTATAATGCGATCGTCCAAAAAATGAGATGAGGATAAGAATCAAATATTTGTGACTCTTCATCCGTCTTTGTTAAGCTTATTATTTTTTTTATAAATTTTTATAATTTTAAAATAATCAGTACGAGTCAATGTGTACTTAGTTGTAAAAGAAAACAACAACTCTTTTTTTTACATAAAACTAGTTTATTATATGAGAAGTTTCTGCTTTGAAATAAAGTAATAATAAGGAGAGGCACATAAATTCTTACATAGATTCTCACAAGTTGAAATTGATTGACTAGTGACATGAAGACATGATTTTTTGGGACATGACGTCGCCCCTCGATTTTCAGCCACACGACCTCTTTAGATCCACCACCACATCTTTGCGGTTAAAACGTGGAAAATTTAATTTAAGCCCAAAATAACATAAAATTGTCTTTCGAATTAGAGTTATGAGTTCGGGAGTCAATTACAAATTAGGGAAAATATTAGCACCCTGTCCGTCAATAATAAAACAATACTCTAGCTATTTGCATGAAATAAATACCCATGATTCCAGCAGAATGTTTAAACAAAATATTTATTTTTTATTTTATTTAGAGAATTAAGACTACGTAGATCTAGGAAAGTGATTTTAATTTATTGTATTTATCTCTTTTAAGAAGAGTGAAACAATTGAAACTAATGTCGGCACCACGTCCCATCTTAAAGAGGTTTCAAAATATTAATAAATTTTTATCCACTTCAAGAAGGGTGAAACATTAGAAGTTAATGTTCGCATCGTATCATATCTTAAAGAGGATTGAAAATATTATCCTTTAAGAATGACGAAACTGAAAGTACAAAGTGTCAAGATAGTACTATTAGCTTGTCTAGGTTTTGATGAAGACAAGGATTTAGTGAAAGCTTAAAGATAACTCAACAAATCAACATGCCAAGGACTCAAGAGCTTCATGTCTAGACTAGAGTGATAAATAGAATAATCATTAATAGTCTTAGATATGTGTCTTAGTTATTAAGTCTATAATAGGTAAACCTAGATGCAAATCTCACAAGTCAAAAAAAGTATCATATCATTTACATGAGACATGCCATCTAGATTATTATATGTTCATGCATTAATCATACATGTTATTTGTGCATCTTAGGCATAACATAATGGTAAAACATGTATAATTGATAAACATAACATCTAGGTAGTTTACCATTTAATCTCTTAGCTGAAAATATGCCAGTTAATCGATTAAGCAAGGCGTTAATCAATTAACGTGAAATCAGTTTTAACAGATAACTCAAAAACAGAATTCAGTTATTCTCAACAGCCTGTTAATCAATTAAAATGGTACTAAATTGATTAACTGGGCGTCTAACAACTTTTCTACATAAACTATGAGTTTACACAATGCTTCATACATTCATTCCTTCATTTTTAGAATTGCTAAGTTGCATATTTTCCTGCTCATTATATGTCATATAGGTAGAGAGAATTGCATGTGAGATAGTGTGAGATAGTATCATGCTTAGGGATTAAAAGGTCATCCAATTGCATGTGATTAAATGTGTTCATCATTCTATCTTTTCTTGCATGATTCTTGCATTTCTTTTAGAGATTTCGTAGGGTAGAAATTACACATTTCTTCTTGATTCTGATCTTATACATATTCTTGATAATTTGTGAGATTTGTATAGGGTTTATAGTTGGTCTTTAATTGTAATATTTGAGCCATTTTGTGCTTCATAATACTCTGATTTTGTGTTGTGTTTGTGATAAGGAAAGTCGTCTCTTGGTGTCTTACCACCAACGAGATTCAGTGAGTCTTCACAAAGACTTAGAGGTCTTGATTTTAGAACATACTCTTGGTTGGGGCTAGATCGTAGGAAAGCTTTTCCTTGGCGATTAGAGTAGTCAAACCAAGGTAGGGGTTCTAGGAATTCAAGAAGGTAGCTTCTAAGGTCTTGTATTGGAAGTGTGTATGTAATATACATTTGTTTCAGTTTTAGTGAAGAAAATCTCTCGAGATCGGAAGGGAAGGACTGGATGTAGTTTTACAGTGGACCGCAAAACGAACCAATATAAAATCCTTGTTGCAGACTGTTTCTTACCCTTATCTCTTTACTTTTTCAAGTTGTTTTAATTGCCTATTTTAGCTGATAATTTGAATATTGTGATTCTGCCATATAAAGATTAATTTTGTTCAAATATATCTGCTATATCATTTCTGTAAAGTCAGTGAGTGACTGTACAATGAAGCCATTCAGCAACTGTCTGTTTTCTGCGATTTAATCGATTAAGCTAGTGAATTAATCGATTAACTGGACGTTTTCCAGAATAGGGCTTTGGTGCGAAAAGCGGTATTTGGGAACCACAACACCTATTCAACCCCCCTCTTCTAGGTGTATTCTGTCACTAATACCTATCAGAAACAACATAAACTATCATCTACACCGCATCCCATCCTAAGAGATATTTGAAAACTATTATAATATTTTTTGTTTTTTCATTAATTTAGGAAGTAATCGAGGGACTAGAAGTATCGTAACACGACCATTCAAAAACAATGAGAGGATAAGAAGTGTTACTACGACCTGCCTCCATCCTTGATTAATCTCAAAAAAACGTATAGTTATTTTATAATAATATGTGTGAAAGCATTTTTTTAAAACACAATTTTTTTTTATTAAAGGTCATTTTTATTTTAGTAAAAAGTTCTAATTTTTTAAATAATAAATTTTAAATAATTAAATAAAAATATTTAACTAGTTGCTAAAAGAATCATAAAATGGTTTATTCTGTGCTATATTAAAGGAATTTTTATCCCTTTTTTGTTGTTACTATTTAGCCCTAAAATTATTATTTATCTTCCAAAAATTTATTTAATATTTTTTTCATTTGTTGATTCAATATTTTTTTATTAAATATGACAATTATAAAAAATAAAAATAGATTAAGGAGGAACATGAAAATATACACGTCGGAGCTTTGCTCGTGTCCAGACAGAAGGAGATCTCTGCCTACGTGTCATGCAATCATTGGTTCGCAAATTGTGGAAAAAAATGCCAGGTGGACGTTCCTTGTTAGCAGGGGCAAATGCTTAAGGTGCACCTCTATGTAGGAGAACAAGAATAAGGAGGGGAATGTGGATCCTCAACGGCCGTGTCTAAACATGTTTACACTCGCTCAAGTTCCGCGGACTTAGTCATTGGATCAATGGGAGCATAACGTTTGGAATTGGCTCACTCACACAAGATTACACGCTGAGAGAGATGCTCCAATTCGCTATGGACGCGTTTGCTTGAGGAGGATTACGCATGCCTGCCACAAGCGATCTGATTGGCTAAGGTCATCGGTAAAAGTAAACGTTGAGTCTTGGTGAAATGCGGACGTCTGGCAGTGGCTGAAAGTTGAGTCACATGGTCCTTCCGCTGCACTCGATCACATCACATCTAAACTCTACTTTATTTGTCTTTCTCTTTTTTACTTTTTCCCTTTTTCAAGAATTTTTTCTCCTCTCCTAGTACTCCTATTTTATAATATAATCACATAACTCATTCCCCCTTAAACTATGTTAACCATCTAATCTCTAAAGTTTAATTTAAACAATTTTTTTTTTGGGATAAGATCCCACTTAATTTTCTGATTACTTGCCTAGCCCCTTTTTTACTTTATTATTATTATTATTATTATTATTATTATTATTATTATTATTATTATTATTATTATTATTATTATTATTATTATTATTATTATTATTATTATTATTATTATTATTATTATTATTATTATTATTATTATTATTATTATTATTATTATTATTATTATTATTATTATTATTATTATTATTATTATTATTATTATTTTATTTTCTGAAAAACTAGGAAGCTTCCAAAGGAATATTCTATGGCTATTTATTTATTTTAACAAACTCGAAATTAATAAAAAATGTTTTAATTATTTTTTAATTATTTAATATTATCAATTTCAAAAAAAATAAATTACTATTAATGTATTTTCTTGATTTTTTAGGATAAGTGATATAGGTTTCTAGAAACCTATTTTTATTTAATTCTTCTACTTTTCCTTTTAATTATTTTTTAAATAAAATTGGAATTAACTATTTTGAAAACGGGATTTTTGCGTTTTTCTGGGCAGGATAAAAATGAGTGTTCTCAGTTATCACTTTTTACTTGTTTTTTACTATATAATAAGCAAACATATATTTCAGAGAAATCATGGTAAGTAACTAGTAAAGAAATGAACACTAATTTTGTCAAGGCCCATAAAAGTGAGAGTGAACCAAGAACGCAGGTCGGTATATTGTAGAAAGTTGGAGACACAAGGAAAAAATCAAGGACGCATGTCGATGTGCTGCTAGAACTTGGGATAACAAAGGGTAAAATCAAAGACACAGGTCGTTATTCTGCCGAAATTTGGAGACACAAGGATAAAAACAAGAACACGGGTCAATGTAGTGCCAGAACTTAGGATAAAAAAGGTGAAACCAAGGTCAGTGCACTGTCTGAATTTGGAGACATAAATATACAATCAAGAACAAAGGTCGGTGTATTGTAGAAACTTGGGGTGAAAAAAGTGAAACCAAAGACGCAGGTCGGTGTACTTCCAGAATTTGGAGACATATGTATAAGAACCAAGAACGCAGGTCGATGTACTCCCACAACTTAGGGTGAAAAAGTGAAAACAAAGAAGTGAGTCAGTGTACTGTCGGAATTTGGAGACGCAAGGATACAAACCAAGGATGCAGGTCGGTGTACTGCCAGAAAAATAGGGTGAAAAAGGTGAAACCAAAGATGTAGGTCGGTGTAGTACCAGAATTTGGAGACACAAGGACAAGAACCAGGAACGCAGGTCAGTGTACTACTGGAACTTGCGGTGAAAAAGTTAGATCAATGATGCAGGTCAGTGTACAACCAAAATTTGGAGACACATGGATAAGAACCAAGAATGCTGGTCGATGTACCACTAGAACTTGAGGTGAAAAAGGTGAAGCCAAAGATGCACGTCGGTGTACTGCTAGAATTTGGAGACACATGGATAAAACCAAGAATGCAAGTCAATATACTGCCGAAACTTGGGGTAAAAAAGGTGAAAACAAAGACATAGGTCAGTGTACTATCGGAATATGGAGTCACAAGGATAAAAACCAAGAACCCATGTCGGTGTGCTACCAGAACTTTGGGTAAAAAGTGTGAAACCAAAGACACGGGTCTATGTATTGCCAAAATTTGGATACACAAGGATAAAAACAAAGAACGCAAGTCGGTGTACTTCATAAACTTGGTGATTAATTTCATGTCAAGCACAAGGTCCTGGAAAGATTATTTTGGAACACGTCAGACATAAGGTCCTAAAAAGTTTAATTTTGAAACACACCAGGCACGGGGTCCTAGAAAGTAAGACTTGAAACACGTCAGACACGGGGTACTAGAAAGTAAGATTTGAAACACGTCAGGCATGGGGTACTAGAAAGTAAGATTTGAAACACGTCAGGCACAAGGTCCTAGAAAATAAGATTTGAAACACGTCTGGCACGAGGTCCTAGAAAGTAGAATTTAAAACACATCAGGCACATGTCGTGGAAAGTGAAATTTGAAATACTTCAAGAATAGGGTCTTAGAAATTAAGATTTGAAACATTTCATACACGGAGTCCTGGAAATTAAGGTTTGAAACACGTTAGGCACGATGTCGTAGAAATTAAAATTTTAAACATGTCAGACACATGGTCCTGGAAAGCAAGATTTGAAACACATCAGACACGACAACCTAGAAAGTATGATTTTGAACACGTCAGGCACAAGGTCCTAAAAAGTAGGATTTGAAACACATCAAACACGAGGTTTTGGAAAGTAAAATTTGAAACACGCCAGGCACGAATCCTGAAAAGTATAATTTTGAGACACGTTAGGCATGGGGTCATGGAAAGTGTGATTTTGAGGCACGTCAAACATGGGGTCCTGGAAAGTAAATTTTTGACACACATTAGGCACATGGTCCTCGAAAGTAAAATTTCGAGGCACGTGAGGCACAGGGTCCTTGAAAGTGTGATTTTAAGGCACGTCAGGCATGGGGTCCTACAAAATATGATTTCTATATGATTTGAGTGAATAGTGTAATTGTATGATTGTTTGGGATATGTGGTGCATGAAGTTAATGGATGAATGTTGTTATGGATTGATTGGTTAGGTGGCGATACATGTTAATGAGATATGATTGATGTTTATTTGAATACAAGAGAATGAGGGGTAAGACATATGCACAAATGTGTCATTGATTATTTAACTTTTCTATTTTGGATGACATAAAATTCATCATAACTATTGTAGACTCAACTAAAGTGACTTTCATTAATTACCGTTGACTAATACGATAATTTCCTTTTTCATCAAAATTGTCATGGTTTGCTTAAAGACATCCTTTTTAAGGTAATCCATACAACTTGTCCCTATATCATCTTGAGGAAAATAACTAAACATCAACTATGTATTGCCCTAGTGTTGGCTGGCTAGAAAATTCTTTCCAAAGAGTTGATGTTTTTGTAAAAAATCGTTATGTTCATTCTAAAATCCCAACTTTAGTTGGAAGCCTATAACTTAGCCCCTCCAAAAGTTACCCCAATTTAGGTAATTGATGATGAGTAGTCGTAAGTCTTCACTTTGAGGATGTTCATTTAATTTTCTCTAATTTTCCCCCATAATACCTGATGTAGGTATCTGTCGGGAATTCTCTCTTTTATAAGGATGCTATGTCGCCTTTCTAGGTTTTCAAATTAGCATTGCTCTCATTTTCTTAGATTATTCTTGAGGGTTTTCAACCCAACACTCTTTTTATTTGGTATTTTTATGTTTTATTGTTTTTGTTTTTTGAACACCTCGTGTAGAATTGCCTCAGTTTTCAAACTCTTCGATATGAGAAAAATGTGACCCACCCAAAAACTCCCTAGTGTGAGATAATGGGGGTTAACCTTATACTCAAATGGTCTTTCTAGGCTTTAACTTGAGTGGCCTTCTACAAGAGTCGTTCCAAAAACTGCTCCAATGTAAGATATTTGGATGACATCCTCTTATTCATATTGTCATTGGAGCCTTAGACCAATGATCATCTCAAAATTTGCCCCAGTTTGGGAGGCTTTCTCGTTTCTTTTCCTTTAGTGGATTTTATTGTGTGCACAACTTATTAAAAAGAAATACTAAAACAATGATCATACATACTTGACAAGTGTTTAGGCTATCAGTGGTGATGTGATGATGATAAATTTTGATTTCTGTTTAGCTTTTAGTAGATGTGGTGGAGACTATGATAGGATTTAATTTGTGTTTGGCTTGTGAGTGGTGATGAAGTGATGATAATAGTTAGAGAATAAATTTTAATCCTATGCATTAAAGATGATATATTTTATTAAAGTTTATGAGAATAATGGAGTCAGTGTTTTTTGTTGTGACGCACATCTTAGGAAAATAAGTCCTCGACAAGGTCTTTTAGGCTTGTATCGTGGCTTGGCTAAGGGTTTCCAAGAAAAAGATATAAGACACAAATACACATTTCCCATATCCCTTTCTCCTATCTCCTTTGTTCTATTTTTTAATAGTTTTCTAATATGACATTCAACTACTAGGATTCTATTGGATTTTTATAATATAATGGATCAATATTATAACCTTCCCTAATAGGATATAAATGGTTCTTTTGGCGGTCAATTATCCTAACTTTTTCCTGAGATATGAACGATTCCCAACGAGCTTCTATTTTTCTGTTATTTATTTTGTACTTTGACTGACAATTATTTTTGTTTGACTTAACTTTGATTTTTCATCCTTCGGGAGAAATAGGGTGAATGAAGTATAAAGAGTTTATTAATTTCCTAATATTTGAATGTCAATGAAAACAAATGAAAACTACTGCCCCCGAGCTATTGATGTTTTATGGGTAAATCAAAAAATCTCCATTCATAATGTTTATGGCTCAAATGGGGTGAGTAAGGATACCATCTTAGTGTTTGTAAATTACCAAGGAAGCCTTGTGTCATCGAAAAATCTACCTAAGTGATGTGAACCCAAGTGAGCCCAAGTTGGATAATGATGAACTAAGAGGCATTGGTTGTCCCATGACAAGGGCAAGGGCCAAAAGGGTACAAAAGGCACTAGGACTACTCATGGAAGGCATCAAGGAGAATGCTCCAAGATCAGACCAAGAGAGTTCTAACTTCATTCATTGTGTAACTTTGAATATTGACCAAAATGAGGAAAATGTTGAACATGGCTGTGTACGCCTCTGTCCGAAAATCCCAAAAAATTTAATTGGGACATGGTCGTGTCCCAAGGCATGGCTAGGCCGTGCCTACCAAACAAATTCGGGAAAACTGGTGGCGTGTCAATTTTAATGTTTTCTAATTGTTTTTGCTAGTTTCTAACTTGTTTTTGTTCATTTGAATACAGAATAAAGGCATACTTGAAGAATGACCAATTGACATTAATTACAATCAACGTCATTAAAGCTGGAGAGAGGTGTCACTTAATGCATCTGATTGAGAACTCAAGAATATTGATTGTGGTATGTGATAACTTGGAATTTTTGTGCAATGTACCCAACCAAGTTCTAATGCACAATTCAAAGCCTCAATTGCTTCCATAAACTCGTGGGGACCATGGCAATCGATGGTGGCCGAATTCCCGAAAGAATTAAGGACGCCTAGGCTAAATATTTCACTTATTTCACTTTGCTGAAACACATCATGGAATCCAAAGTTTCTTGTTTTTCTCTTTGTAATTTATTTGCTTAGGAATCACCCATGTGGGATTTTACTTTAAAAAGAACGTGTTAATCATGGTTGAGAGGGAATTTTATGTAACCAGCCATGAAGTAGCTTAATCTAGTGCAAAATAAGGCTTGATTCATAGTAGGGTCACGTGGGAATCATAATGGTTTGCCTATAAGTGTACTTCTATTTTGCTGAATGAAACTAAGTTTGATTTTGAGTTAAAATTAAGGAATACTTCCTTGTGAGAGGTTTATCTTCTCCAAAACTTCTTGGCTGAACCAAGATTAAAAGTTCTTATCAAGAATCAAGTTCTTGTGGCGAACATGACCCCGACTTATTAACATCCTAGTGTTGTAGCGCCTACCGCCCTATTTCTTATCCATCTTCTTTTACCTATACAATATCTATCCGGTGCCAAATTTCACCATCAAAATAGCCCAGAAAAACGTGGGCAAAGTCTAGAACCAAACAAGATAGATCATTCCAAAGAACTTCCAAAAGAGGTTCACATCAAGTGGCATCAGAGTTAAGGCTCTTGCTTGGTGTTAAAATTGTTCTTTGTTTGCTGTGTTCTTCCTTTTCTTTCTTCTTACAAAAATATTCAGAAAAAAAATAGTGTTAAAGTGTCAAAGTCCAAAACAGAAAACAAAAGTGTCAAATGTCGAAATTCCAAAAACAATTCGTGTCACAACATTTATTGATAAGTTTCGGTGTTTTCTTTCATAAATTCTTGATTCTACCCTAGGTTCATTCAAGAGGGTCGTGGAGGAGAGTGAGTGTTCAGAGGTACATTATCCACAAAAATATTGAGTGAAATACAAGTGAGTGTTGAGTGATACATTTTCCACAAAATTATTGAGTGAAACATAAGTGAGTTGAGTGAATAGGTCTAATGAAAGTGATAGTGCACCATTGTCACCAAGGACAACAACACTTCATGTCATGATGACAACACAATTCCAAACCTTACGAAGGGAGATGGAGCAAATGAGAGTGGAGTATGATAGGAAACTTGGATATCGTGCAAATGATTATTCAAATGATGAGGAAGAAGGATGAAGGAGGAGAGCAAGAAGAGGAGCACGTAGGCATAGGAGACATGAGGAGGATAGGCTTGAAGGGACCAAAATAACGGTTCCTAACTTTATTGGGAAAAATGATCTGAAGGCATACTTAAATGGGAGCTCAAAATGGAGCAAGTCTTTGAGTGCAATTCTTACCATGAGAATAAGAAGGTTAAGGTGGCTCCACTTGAATTCAAGGAATATGCCTTGATTTTGTGGGATCAAATTAACAAGGAGAGAAGGAGAATAGGAGTCGAGCCTATTGATTCATGGGATGAGATGAAGTTGCTCATGAGAATGAGGTTCGTCCCTAGTTCTTACCAAAGGGATTTTCATAAAAAACTCCAAAGACTCACTCAAGGGTCTAAGAGTGTTGATGAATACTTTAAGGAAATGGAATTAGCTTTGCTAAGGTCCAATTTCGAGGAGGATAGGGAGGCTACCATGGCTAGGTTTTTACATGGATTAAACCAAGATATCCAAGATGTTGTTGAATTGCAACATTATGTTCAATTGGATGACTTTGTTCAACAAGCCATGAAAGTGAAGCAACAATTGAGGAGGAATAAGTCAAATTTTTTCCTCAAGTTCTAGTTCCAAGCTTCAAAGTGGATGGACAAGTCCAAGAAGGAGGGAGGACCATCAAAAGATGGTACACCAAGTACTAAGGAGGCCATGGCCACAAGCCAAGGCAAGCAACAAATGGGGTCCAACCAAAGGAGTCGAGATATGAAATGTTTCAAGTGCTTAGGTCTTGGACATATTGCTTCTCAATGTCCCACTAGGAGAACTATGATCATGAAGAATGGAGAAGTGGAGTCTCAATCTGAGGCTTCTAGCGATGAGGAGGATGATCATGGAGAGGAGGATGATCACGAAGAGGAGGATGATACTATTCCCAAAGGAGATTTGTTCATGGTAAGGAGGCTCTTAGGAAGCCAAATCAAAGACCATGAAACAAGTCAAAGGGAAAACATCTTTCACACAAGATATTTAGTAGATGGTAAGCTTTGTTCTTTAATAATTGATAGTGGAAGCTTCGCAAATATGGTTAGTGCAAGATAGGTGTCAAAACTTAATTTGTGACTAAGTCACATCTCACTCCTTATCGGTTACAATGGTTAAGTGAGGTAGGGGAGATGCTTGTTAACAAGCAAGCTGAAATTCCATTTTCAATTGGAAGGTATGAGGATTCGGTTTTATGTAATATTGTTGACATGAAGGCTAGCCACTTACTCTTGGGCCGACCATGGGAATATGACAAGGGAACCACCCATGATGGACATTCCAATAAGTTCTCTTTTCAACACCAAAACCGAAAGGTGGTGCTGTCTCCATTGTCTCATAGACAAGTTGGTGAGGATCAAAAGAAATTGAGAGAAAAGATTGAGATGGAGAGAAAAGAGAGGAAGAGAGAAAATTTGTGCAAAAAACCGAGTGAAAAGAAAGTGAAAATGAATGGAAAGAAGGGTACACACAAAGACAAAAAGAGTGAGCTTGTGAAAAGAGAGGGGTATATGGCAACCAAGGGGGAAATAAAACATGCCTTGGTTTCAAAGCAACCTTTGTACGTACTTTTTAGTAGGGAGTTTTATCTAACCACTAACCCTTCTAACGAAGGAGAGTTGCTTTTGTTTGCTAAAAATTTGCTGCAGGAATTTGGTGATGTGTTTCCTAAGGAGGTACCTCACAGTTTACCACCTTTAAGGGGCATTGAGCATCAAATTGATCACATACCGGGTGCATCTTTACCTAATAGGCCAACCTATAGGTATAATCTCACTGAAACAAAGGAGATTCAAAACCAAATTGGGGAGTTGATGCAAAAAGGGTGGGTTCAAGATAGCCTACGCCCTTGTGCTGTTCCAGGTATCTTGGTGCCCAAAACGGATGGCACATGGAGAATGTGTACTAATTGTAGAGCAGTGAACAACATAACAGTAAAGTATAGACATCCAATCCCAAGGTTGGATGACCTTTTGGACGAATTACATGGTGCCACCACCTTTTCAAAAATCGATTTAAAAAGTGGATACCATCAAATTCGGATCCGAGAAGGCGATGAGTGGAAAACTGCCTTTAAGACCACTTATGGTTTATATGAGTGGCTTGTCATGCCATTTGAGCTAACCAATGTCCCATGAACTTTTATGCGTTTAACGAACCATGTCCTAAGGGGGTTTTTTGGGTAAATTTGTTGTTGTCTACTTTGATGATATTTTGATTTATTCTAAAACCTTAGATGAGCATCATGAACATCTAAGAGTTGTTTTGCTGGTTTTAAGAAAAGAAAAGTTATATGCTAATGTTAAAAAATGCACTTTATGTGTTGATCATGTGATTTTTCTTGGATTCATGATAAATGCTAATGGGGTCCATGTGGATCAAGAGAAGATAAAGGCCATCCAGGATTGGCCTACTCCAAAAACCGTGACTGAGGTGAGGAACTTTCATGGTTTAGCAAGCTTCTATAGAAGGTTTGTTAAGGATTTTAGTACCTTTGCATCACCCCTTAACGAGCCTGTAAAAAAGAATGTTGTCTTTCATTGGGGTTAGAGACAAGAAGAGGCCTTTAACAAGCTTAAGGCCAAACTTACTAGTGCACCTGTTTTAATGCTTCCAAATTTTCCTAAATCATTTGAATTGGAGTGTGATGCTTCTAACATTAGAATTGTAGCTTTTTTTTGATGGAGGAGGGCCATCCAATTTCTTATTTTAGTGAGAAATTAAGTGGAGCAGCCCTTAATTACTCTACTTATGATAAGGAGTTGTATGCCTTGGTAAGGGCACTACAAACTTGGAAACACTACCTTCTTTTAAAGGAATTTGTGATTTATAGTGATCATGAGTCCCTTATATATCTTAAGGGCCAAGGTAAGTTGAACAAAATGCATGCAAGATGGGTTGAGTTCTTGGAACAATTCCCATATGTGGTAAAACATAAGAAAGACAAAGCCAATATGGTGGCCGATGCTCTTTCTAGGAGGAACACATTGCTCTCCACTTTGGAAACCAAATTGTTTGGTTTGGAATGCCTCAAGGAACAATATGAGCTTGACAAAGATTTTTCACAAATCTATGTTGCTTGTATGCATTCGGCCTATAATGGGTATTTTAGGCACAATGACATTGTATTCAAAGACAAACAATTGTGTATGCTTAAAAGCTCCATTAAGGAAGTTTTGGTGAGGGAATCCCATGGGGGGGGGTCTAATGGAGCACTTCGGTGTTCAAAAGACTTTGGACATGTTAAAAGAGCATTTTTATTGCCGACGTATGAAACAAGACGTGCAAAACTTTTGTGAAAGATGTATAACATGTAAAAAGTCCAAGTCAAGGGTCATGCCTTATGGCCTTTACCCCCCATTAATTGTCCTTGATTCACCTTGGATGGATATATCCATGGATTTTGTTTTAGGGCTGCCTAGAACAAATAAAGGTAATGATTCAATCTTTGTGGTTGTTGATCGATTTTATAAAATGGCACACTTTATCCCATGCAAGAAAGTTGATGATGCTAACCATGTTGCTGATTTGTTTTTCAGGGAAGTGGTTAGACTCCATGGTCTACCAAAAAGTATAGTAAGTGATAGGGACACAAAGTTCCTTAGTCACTTTTGGAGGACCCTATGGGGGAAGCTTGGCATTAAGCTTCTCTATTCAACCACTTGCCATCCTCAAACGGATGAGAAAACTGAGGTTGTCAATAGGACTTTTTCCATCCTCCTAAGGGCTATGATAAAAAAGAATATCATCAGGTCATGGGAGGAATGTTTACCCCATGTTGAGTTTGCCTACAATGGAGCAACTCATAGCACTACTGACTTTTCACCTTTAGAAGTTGTATATGGGTTTAACCCATTAACACCTATTGTATTGTTATCAATTCCTAATGATTCTATTTTGAAGCATAGGGATGGATGGGCTAAAGCGGAGTATGTCCAAAAATTGCAAGAGCAAGTCAAGGCTCAAATCGAGAAGAGGAATGCAAGTTATGCAAAGCAAGCTAACAAGGGGCGGAAGCAAGTGGTATTTGAATACAGAGATTGGCTTTGGGTACATATAAGGAAGGAAAGATTTCCTGAACAAAGGAAATCCAAAGTCCTTCCTAGAGGAGATGACCGATTTCGTGTGGTAGACAAAGGGAATGTGTTGAAAGCCGGTTTCTCGGTGTTTTATTGGGAGTTTTCTCCTCTCAACAATTCGTCCTGACAGTAGTGCCAATTTGTTGAAAGATTAATACTCTTATTTTCGTTATGTTCATTTTGTTTAATTAAGTAAGAGAACTCGGTTTTATTCTTTGTTCGCCATCTCGGCTTTGTTGAAATAAATTCCAATGCCGGTATAATGGTTTCTAGAATATTCTAGTTATAACTTACTTCTTTAATAATCATGTAAATAAGTCATTCCTTCTTTGCCCCATCTCGGCTTTGTTAGAATAAATTCTAACGCCGGTATAATGGTATCGAAGCAATTACATATTACATAATTATTAAGTATCTTTGAATATCATCTCGGTTTTGTGAAATAAATTCCAACACCAATTTAATGGTATTCTAATATATAAAAGTGATGAATAGTTAGTTGTTAGATACAAATAAATAGATAAAGAACAAAAGAATAATAAATTTAGTGAACTTTATTTACTTACTCCTTTTCGGGTTCATTTTATTAACAAACCAAGCTTCTTCCTTAAGGAAGGTTGGTATTAAAGAATAAATAAAACGCGGAAAGTAAATAACAATAAATAAAAGTTAGTAAGTTAGCTTCATCACTTTTGTATATTGAAATGTGTTTTCAA
>NC_032011.1:19995387-19997165 GCF_001865875.1 Lupinus angustifolius | reverse complement strand
ATATTAACAAATTCTTGAGGAGACAAGATCTTTTTGTATAAGGAAAATATATTTCTCATCTTCTTTTGAGTTTGAACTACTTAGACAAGTTCTTATGTTTTACTTTGGTTAACCCCAAACACCAAGGTCTGAAATCCTCCTTTTAGTGTATATCCTAAAATGGTAGAATGATGAACACTTATATTCATTACTTAAACAATATTACGGCCATAAAAGAGATTAGGTTGTCACTCTCTAACCATTGGCGACTCTAATATTGAATTAGTAATGAATGTAATATCTTAAGAAAAACATGCTTAACTTGACAAATAAACTAAGTAGTACAACTACTCAAAGTTTATTTTTTAAGTGTTTGAGACAAGTAATTTTATTGACTTGAAATCATTTTTAGGTGATCAATCTAAAAAGTGCATTAAGTACTTCTCAAACAAATAATATTAACCAAAGCACCAACTTGAATGATTAAAATTCAAACTTTTGTAAATTAAGAAGAAGTAGAAATTACATAACCTTGTTCAAAAGAAAATGTTTAGGAGCATGAGCCATCCATCCAAGGATTGGATGCTTTTGAGAGTACAAAATTGATTTTTGCATCTCATTTGCCTTCTCCTTTTCTCCTCTTGAATTCTAAACTAAAACTTACAAGACTTACTTGAAATAAAAACTCTAAACTTATCCTTGAACGCTTTGAGGTGCAATTTAAAGAAGAAACCACATATCTTGTTATGGATCATCACTTATCCTTGAATGCTTTGAAAGGTGGATTGGCTATAGGCGCTATCAAGTTCTTGGCTCATATTGATAAGCTCCCTATTAATGTTCTAATTGATGGAGGAAGCTCAGATAATTTTCTTCAACCTAGGGTAGCAATGTTCCTCAAATTGTCTATTGAACCAGCTCTCAGGTTTAATGTGATGGTGGGGAATGTTAGGTATCAGTGAAAGTATACACCTAGAGGGGGGGGAGGTGTTGCAGTTTCCAAATACCGCTATTCGCACCAAAGCTCTATTATGGAAAATCACCCAGTTAATCGATTAAATGACTGCCTTAATTGATTCAATCACACTTAACAGACAGTTGCTGAATGGCTCGATTGCATAGCTACTCACTAATTATACATAAATGATACTGTAGATATATTTGAACAGAAATGATCTTACATGACAGAGTTACTATATTCAAATTATCAGCTAAAATAGGCAATTATAAACAACTTAAAAATTTAAAGAGATTAGGGTAAGAAATAGCCTGCAACAAGGTTTTTATACTGGTTCGTTTTGCGGTCCACTACAAAACTACATCCAGTCCTCCCCTTCCGATCTTGAGAGATTTTCTTCACTAAAACCAAAGCCAATGTATATTACATACACACTTCCAATTACAAGACCATGAATACCTTCTTGAATTCCCAGAACCCCTACCTTGGTTTGACCACACTTATCGCCTAGGAAAACCTTTCCTACGATCCAGCCCCAACAAAGAGTATGTTCTATACTCAAGACCTCCAAGTCTTGGTGAAGACTCTCTGTATCTTGTTTGTGGTATGACACCAAAATACGACTTTCCTTGTTACAAAAATACAACAAAAACAGAGTAATGTGAAGCACAAAATAGCTCAAATATTACAATTGAGAACAAGCTATAAACCCTATACAAATATCACAAATGATTATGAATATGTATAAGATCAGAATCATGAAGAACATGTAATTTCTACCCTAAGAAATCTCTAAAAGAAATGAAAGAATCATGCAAGAAAAGATAGAATGACGAACACA
>NC_032011.1:19991241-19995287 GCF_001865875.1 Lupinus angustifolius | reverse complement strand
ATACAATGACCACGAAAATATGCAACTTAGCAATTCTAAAAATGAATGAATGTATGAAGCATGGTTTAAAATCATAATTTATATAGAAAAACTGTTTTATGCTCAGTTAATCGATTAAGTGCCCTTTTAATCGATTAACGGGCTGTTTAGAATAACTGAATTCTATTTTTCAGTTATATGTTGAAACTGATTAAAATTGTTTTCATGTTAATCTATTAAAGCCTTACTTAATCGATTAATTGGCATATTTCCAGTTAAGATATTAAATGGTAAACTACCTATATGTTATGCTTATCAACTATACATGTTTTACCATTATGTTATACCAAAAATGCACAAATAACGTGTATGATTAATGCATGAACATATAATAAACTAGATAGCATGTCTCATGTAAATGATATGATAGTTTTTAGAACTTGTGAGATTTGCATCTAGGTTTACCTAACCTAGACTCAATAACTAAGACACATATCTAAGACTCTAGTTTAGACATGAAGCTTTTGAATCTTTGGCATGTTGATTTGTTGAGTTATCTTTAAGCTTTCACTAAATCCTTTATCTTCATCAAAACATGGGCAAGCTAAATGCAATCTTGACACTTTTCACCTTTAGTCTCTCCCTTTTTGATGATGACAAACTCAACACCAAATTTTGTTTTGATGCATAGCTTGAAGATGGTTATAGAATGCATCGTTATTGATTTCAAAGTTAAAGCGCATAGCTAGACAACAGAAGCTGAATATTATTTGCAACCTGCACACATCAAACAACAAAGCAACCTTTCTCCCCCTTTTGACATTATCAAAGAGATAAACTAAGTGAATTTTGGTGAAAAGTAAGAAGAGATATGAAGTGAACTCAAACTGTAATTAATCAATTAATATTGGGAATGTAATTAATCAATCAGTTGATGGAAAAATTGAACACATGCACAAATTGATTAGCATTTAATCGATTAAGACAATAGGTTAATCGATTAAAAACACAGACTACAACAATTTGACAGATTTAATGGCATGGAAGGTTATATATGAACTAATCAAGCGTTTATATTATAGCAATCAAACAGCAGGCTCAATCAAACATAAGAGATACATAAAACCAAACATGATCAAGGACCATTAAAGTAGATAGTTAGAGTTCCAACCCAAAAAGCATAAGAGAAAATATGTCTCAAGAGTACAAAACAACATGATCCTGAAAATTAGCCATATAGAAGAACTAAACCTAAGGCAACCTCAGGTCTAAGGACTTCTAATCTAGGGATGCGGAGGAGGATCTTTGTCATCAGGTACAATCAGACTACTATCACGGATGAGGAATCTCAGCTTCTCAAATTCTGCACAAAATCTCTCATTCTGTGCCTCAGCAGTGTTCTAAATAAAGCTCCTCATAGCCTGATAGTGGTTATCGATGTAGGCAACCTGACGCTCCTCGAATTGTTCCAAATCTGTATGGTAGGAGTCCTTCAGTGACTGAAAATGTAAATCCATTATGTTATTCAGACTTTGCTCCATGGCATCCAACTAAGCTAATTCAAAGGATGGTTCCTGCGGCGCATTTCCAGATGGCTCCCCTTGAGTTTCTACATTAGGTTGATTTGTTCCAGCCTGATCCTCATCATCAGATAGATCCAAATCCACGGTAGTGTAATCCTTCTAGTATTGCCAAGTACTTCCATACTTGTAGATACCCATCTTGTGGATAAGGCTTTCACAAACATTTGTGATCTTTATCAGAAGTCTTTGTGACGATGGTGTTAGATACGTCAATGTGCAGATAGTCATTGATTCTCGATATGAAGATACTTTAGGGCAACAACTTGGATTGCGATGTAGAGACATTATACATGACCTTTAGGATCTCCTCAGGCCAATTAACCATTATATTCTCCTTAACAATATACATGAATTTCAGATCATTAACAGTTGGTTGTGCATGATTGGTGTTTCTCTGAACTAGAATGTAAGCAATCAGATAGTGACGCAATCTATTCTCTAAAGATAAGAAACCAACTTTAGTTAGTTCTCCCTGGACATACAGATGGGGACCTCTCAGACATGATTTGTAAACCTCAGCAACATCAAAATCCTGAAGTCATTCACAATCACCTAGGCTAACACCAGTAGTGGATAAGCCACCCACATTCATAAAAATGTCTCTATCCATCTCAAATAGATTTCCCGAAACCATAGACCAATATTTGCCATCCTTATAACTAAAGTTGGCGTAAAATTCCCTAATTGAAGTGGGTTACATTTTACTAGTTAATTCCAAAAACAACACAACTCCCTAAGCTTGTATACATTGCGGAAACTCAAAATTCTGTTCCGCCATCCAGGTTAGATCAGCATACCTTATGTAGGTGGGTTTCCTTCCCTGAAACGTTTACAACCGGATCTCCTGAAGTATGAGTGAGTAGTAGGGGTCTCCGTGGTTGTGCCTCACGTTCGGATTTGAAGATGAAGCAGTAGGAGGCCTACGAGTGTGTTGAGTAGTTGTCTTGAACCTCTTCGAACGTTCTCTTTCCATTGTGGATTGAAAACTGTGAGTGACGAGAGGAGAAGAAGGATGAGGGATGGAACCTAATGCTTAGGGTTTGGAACTGGGAATAGGATTTCTTGGGGAATTTGAGAGAAAGAAGGGATGAATTGAGGTGCAATATGGGTAAAGGTGAGACTTAATTCTTCTTTTAAGCTAATAATTCGAATTTTGCTGTTGCTTTTGAGAGAAAAGGGGTAAGAGAGGGTTTGAAAAAATGGCAAAAACGCTATTGATTCTAATTTATCTGCTGCCGTTAATCGATTAAGAGCTATATTTAAGCGATTAAGAAATGTTAAAATTCCAAATTTTCAGAAAAATGAGCTCATATAATCGATTAAAATGGAATCTTAATCGATTAAATTTAGTGAAAAATGAAATGTTTGCTACTGGAACTCATTTTAATCGATTATTAAATATAGTTAATTGTTGAAAGGTATTTTTGAGGAGGTTGGTTTTCCCATCTCAACAAATCGTCCTGGCAGTAGTGCCAATTTGTGGAAAGCGGAAATCCCCTCATCTCGCTATGTTTCCTTTTTATTTGATTAAGTAAGTGAACTCGGTTTTATTCTTTGTTTTCCATCTCGGATTTGTTGAAATAAATTCCAACGCTGATATAATGGTTTCAAGAATATTCCAGTCACAACTTACTTCTAATAATCATGTGAATAAGTTATTCCTTCTTTGCCCCATCTCGGCTTTGTTAGAATAAATCCTAACGCTGGTACAATGGTATCAGAGCAATCCCCTATTACATAATTATTAAGTACCTTTGAATACCATCTCGTTCTAATGTACAAAAGTGATGAATAGTTAGTTGTTAGAAACAAATAAATAAAGAACAAAAGAATGATAAAGTTAAGTGACCTTTAGTTATTTACTCCCTTTCGTGTTCCTTTTATTAACAAACCAAACATCTTTCTTAAGGAAGGTTGTTATTAAAGAATAAATAAATTGCGGAATGTAAATAGCAATAAATAAAAGTTAGTCAGTTAGCTTCATCACTTTTGTATATTAAAAGGTGTTTCAACAAATAAATTTATTAATAACACTTTACTATTTTACAATTTACAACTATTTCAAGATTCAATTGTAGTGTAGTATAGGGTTATGTCGAACCACAAGGAATTGCCTAATAGAATGAATCATATGAATATGTCAATGCACAAATAATGAGTAAACATATTTTGATGGTTTTTTGTTGTTCTGCACATAAACAATTTAACAAGAAAAATAAACTACATATTAACAAATTCTTGAGGAGACAAGATCATTATGAATAAGGAAAATATTTCTCAACTTCTTTATGAATTTGAATACTTAGACAAATTCTTATGTTTTACTTTGATTAACTCCAAACAACAAGGTCTAAAATCCTCCTTTTAGTGTATGTTCTAAAATGGTAGAATGATAATCACTTATATTTATTACTAAACAATATTACACCCACAAAGAGACTAGGTTGTCACACCCTAATCTTGGCTACTCTAATATTGAAGTAG
>NC_032011.1:19943378-19991141 GCF_001865875.1 Lupinus angustifolius | reverse complement strand
GGTGATCAATCTAAAAAGAGCATTAAGAATTTCTCAAACAAATAAATTAACCAAAGCACCAACTTGAATGATTTAAATTCAAACTTTAGAATAAAAGAAGAAGTAGAAATACATAACCACATTGAAAAGAAATTGTTAGGAGCATGATCCATCCATCCAAGGATTGGATGCTTTGAGTTCCAAATGAGATTACAAAACTGCTTTTTGCATCTCATTTGCCTTCTCCTTTTCTCCTATTGAATTATAAACTAAAATTACAAACTTACTTGAAATAAAGTCCCTACGAACTAAGAACAAGAAAAGAGAACTTCAGATAATTTCTAGGCAAAATGTGAGAGATATGTTGTATGAGATGATATGTGATTTTGATTCCTTTTTCTCGAATGGAATGTGCCCTATTTATAGAAATTCTTATGGGTCGCTGAGCTGCTTGTCAACCCCGCTAAGCAGCTGACCAAACCCTTCAGCTTGGGTTTAGTCCCTTGATCAAATAGCTTTGTCACATCCTTATGCTTGACTCATCAAAGCTAGTTGTGAGCTATGGTGATGTCATTGGTGACTTCATGGTTTGCTTGATGGCTAAGTCAAGTCTGGGTGCATACCGCTTAGCACACCTGTAGCACCGCTAAGCTGTTTGTTCAGCAGCGTGGACCGTGCTGACTGGGACGTGGCCTCGGGCTTGCTGACCTGGGCATGAGTCTGGTTCACCGCTGAGCTGCTTGGTTGCACCGTTGAGCTGCTGATTGAGCAGCTTGGGCGTGTGCCAAGCTTGTGTCTGACCGTGTCAAGCTCGAGTTCTGACCGTGTCAGTTTTAGACTAGTGCTAGGCCGAGCGGCCAAGCAAGTCTGCTCAGCTGCTTGCTTGAGCAGCTTGGTCCAGGTCAGGCTGGTGTCCAGGTCAGCTTAGCGTGGCTTGGTCCACGCTCAGCTGCCTGCTTAAGCACCTTGATTTTGACTTCTTTTTCTCTTTGACCATGAATTTTTTTTCCTCTTTTCTTCTTCTTTCTAAATCCTACAAAACACATAAAAAAAGAAATACAAACACAAATATACAAGATTGTGATATTTTATACAAAAAATATTGTTTTAAGTTGGTTTTTCTCAATTATACTTAAGATAAGTGCCATAAAAGTGTATGAAATTTAGGTATGTTTGACACTTATCATTAATCGATTAACTCGCATCAGATTTTTAGAATCAAGAGGTTTTTTGGGTTTTAAATGCATGCATAGATTTCTAACATATATCAAACAATTTCTACTCAAACACATATACATTTTCAGCTTATCATACAAGATCATGAGTCATAATAGGAATATAATGCATTCACAACAAATATACATTTTGAAGCATACAAGAACTTAATCATGCGAAGCACATAATAAATTTTTAGACGATTTTAGTCAAGATAATTTTCATCAAGGATTCCAAGTTCTCTTCGAAGAACATAGAAAGTATCTCATGAGAGGGGCTTGGTGAAAATATCAGCCAATTGCTTAGTAGTTTCGAGAGATACAAGCACACAATCGCCTTTTTGTACATGGTCATGCAAGATATGATGTCTAGAATGAAAAACGAGATTCTTGGATAGGTTTGTGGCACTTGTATTATCACATTTTATAGGAATCTTTTCTAGGTTAAGTCCAAAGTCCTTAAGTTGCTGCTTCATCCATAGGATTTGAGCGCAACACACACTAGGGTCAATGTATTCCACTTCGGCGGTGGACAAAGCAACACACGCTTGCTTTTTACTATGCCATGCAACTAAGAAACTGCCTAGTAAGTGATAAGTCCCACTAGTGCTCTTCCGATCCAACTTACATCCCGCACAATCGGAATTGGAATACCCTACCAAGGATAATGAGGCATCCCTAGGATACCATAATCCCATATTAGTTGTTCCTTTTAAATATCTCATGATGCATTTAACAACAGTATAATGTGAATCTTTAGGCAAAGCTTGAAATCTAGCACACATACAAACACCAAATATAATATCGGGGTGACTCGCAGTTAAGTACAATAATGAGCCGATAATCCCTCGATACTTGGTTACCTTGATTGCTTTTCCCTTTTCATCTTTGTCTAGATAGCAAGCGGACACCATAGGTGAGTTTCTTTACACTTTTCCATGTTGAACTTCTTCAGTAACTCGTTGCAGTATTTCGATTAATGAATGAAGATGCCACTTTCCATTTTTTGGATTTGTAGCCCAAGAAAGAAGGCCAACTCACCCATCATCGACATCTCAAATTCACCCTGCATCATCTCAGAAAATTCTTTAAATAGAATGTCATTAGTAGATCCGAAGATTATATCATCAACATATATTTGAACTAATAATACATGATTATCTAATCTACGAATAAATATGGTAGTATCAACCATACCCCTCATGAACCCTTTTTCCAATAGGAAAGAGCTCAATCTATCATACCAAGCCTGGGAGCTTGTTTCAGGCCATAAAGGGCCTTTTTGAGCTTATATACATGGTTCGGATATTTAAAATTTTCAAAGCCGGGAGGTTGATCTATTTCAAAGTCGGGAGGCTGATCTACATATACCTCCTCTTCAATGTAGCCATTCAAGAAGGCGCTCTTGACATCCATTTGAAAGAGCTTAAAATTCATAATCGATGCAAAGAATAAAAGCATCCTAATAGTCTTTAATCTGGCTACATGAGCGTAAGTCTCATCATAAACAATGTCATCCTCCTGATTGTAGCTTTTGGCCACTAAGCGTGCTTTATTTCTTATTATCAAGCCAGATTCATCTAATTTATTATGAAAGACCCATCTAGTACCAATCACTAGATGTTCTTTAGGCTTAGGGACCATGTCCCATACGTTATTACACTCGAACTGGTTTAGATCTTCTTGCATAGCTATACCCCAATGCACATCCTCAATGGCCTCATCAATGGTCTTTGGCTCGATTTGAGATATAAAAGCAACAAAGTTACAAAACTTTAATAAAGAGCTATGGGTTACCACCCTCGTAGTTATATCACCTATCACTTTGTCGAGTAGATGATCCTTCTTGGTCTTCCACGCGATTGGCAGGTCTCGATGCTCATATTTGCTCTTCTTCTTCCTCTTTTTCCTGGTCCATGTCCTTAGAGTATGCTTCTTCTAAAGCACCTGCAGCATCATTAGAAAATTCCATCCTCTTCTCTTTTGGAGAAGATTCGTCAAAATGGACATGCACAAACTCTTCTACTTGCATTGAATATTTATTAAAGACTCGATAAGCTTTACTATGCAATGAATACCCCAAAAATATACCCTCATTATCTTTTGAATCAAATTTACTTAAAGCTCTCTTTCCATTATTTAATATAAAGCATTTAAACCAAAAGCATGAAAATGAGCCATATTAGGTTTTCGACCTTTTAAAAGTTCATAAGGAGTTTTTGAAAAAGTAGGCCTCAAGAGTATACGGTTAATCACATAGCAAGTTGTGTGCACTGCATCAGCCCAAAAATATTTAGGAACCTTGCTTTCGTTTAGCATGGTCAACAACTCCATTTTTTTAGGGGTACGAGGGGCTGAAAATTGATGCATAATACCATATTTATCACAAAATTTTATGGTTTTCAAATTCGCTATGATCGGATCGAATATATACTATCTTATGGTTAAACTGATTTTGGATTTGTTTTGCAAGGTTTTTGAAAGACTTGAAAGCATCGCTCTTGGACGATAGAAATAGTGTCCATGTGAATCTAGAGAAATTGTCAACGATTACTAAAGCATAAAAGCTACCACCAAGGGTCTTGTTGTGGATATCACATTCTTTTTGGCAAAAGAGTTTTTAACTTGTTTACATTTTTGACAAGTATCACAAGTTTCTTGAGTTTTAAAATCAAGTTTTGGTAGCCCATCAACCAAATTATTTTTAGACAATTTATCTAGATGGTTTACATGAATATGAGCGACGCGCCTATGCCAAAGCTATATGTCATCCTCTTCAGATATAAAACATTTTGAAAATAGAGTAGTGTCATCCTCCAAATTAACCATATAGATATTATTTATATGATATCCGACAAACTTAACTTTATTAGATATATTGTCACGAATTAACACTCAGAATCAAAAGATACACGGTTACCTTTATCGCATAGTTGGCTGATACTCAAGATATTGTGTTCCAAGCCTTCAACATATAGCACATTCTTGATCACTGCCTGATTTGAGTTGCCAATCGTTCCAGTGCTAAGTATTTTCCCTTCGTTGTTGTCTCCATACGTGACAAACCCTTTTTCTTTCAAGGATAGATCTAGGAATTTTGATCTATCACCCGTCATATATCTCGAGCATCCATTATCAACATACCAATATTGTCTATGTGCTCGTAGACATACCTGCAAAACATAGATCACTTTCGTTTTTCAGGTACCCAAGTTATATTGGGTCCTTTTATGTTAGTAACTATGGAGTCATCTCTCTTTTATATCCAGACATACACGCCACTAGGTATGCCATATTTTCTAATGTGACAACAGTAAGAAGTGTGGCCATGTGTGCCACAATAAAAGCATGTAGGAACCTTTTTATTATTCATTAATTTTTTTCTTATTTGGCCGATTAATAGGTCTCCTATATGGTCTTCTCCTACACATAGAGGGAATATATCCTAGTCTGGTATGACCACCAACATTTCTGGTTTGACTAAGCATAGTGTCTAACATGTTTTGACTCTCTGTGAGTTTTGCGAGTTTTTTGTTAAGTCTCACATCTTCATTTTTCAAATTCTCGCAAGAATCACAGACAGTTGATTGACATAAATTATCATTAGAGCAATTGCATGAATTACAAGAATAGATCAGATCTAATGTTTCATTTTCTAATTTTAGTTCATCTAATTCTTTCTGTAATGAAATTATTTTTTGTTCATTTAGAAGGATTACTCTTTTTCTATCAGAACTAATCCTAGCTAACTTCTTTAATTCATCATGCAATTCGACATAAGCATTATATACACCAAAGCCCTATTATGGAATATCACCCAGTTATTCGATTAAAGGATTGCCTTAATCGATTAAATCACACTTAACAGACAATTGTTTAATGGCTCGATTGCACAACCACTTACTGATTTTAGAAAAATGATACAACAAATATATTTTAACAGAAATGATCATTATATGGCAGAGTTACTATATTCAAACTATCAGCTAAAATAGGCAATTAAAAACAACTTAAAACACTAAGGAGATAAGGGTAAGAAACAACGTGCAACAAGGTTTTTATACTGGTTTGTTTTGCGGTCCATTACAAAACTACATCCAGTTCTCCACTTCCGATGTTGGGAGAGTTTCTTCACTAAAACTGAAGCCAATGTATATTACATACACACTTCCACTTCCAATTAAAAGACCTTGAACACTACCTTCTTGAATTCCCAAAACCCCTACCTTGGTTTGACCACACTTATCGCCTAGGAAAACCTTTCCTATGATCCAGCCCCAACCAAGAGTATGTTCTAAATTCAAGACCTCCAAGTCTTGGTAAAGACTCTCTGTATCTCATTGGTGGTACGAAACCAAGAGATGACTTTCCTTGTTACAAAAATACAACAAAAACAGAGTAATGTGAAGCACAAAATAGCTCAAATATTACAATTAAGAACAAGCTATAAACCCTATACAAATCTCACAAATGATTACGAATATGTATAAGATCAGAATCATGAAGAACATGTAATTTCTACCCTAAGAAATCTCTAAAAGAAATGAAAGAATAATGCGAGAAAAGATAGAATGATGAACACATTTAATCACATGCAATGGATGCCATTTTAATCCCTTAACATGATATTATCTCTCACTATTCTCACATGCAATTCTCTCTGCCTATATGACATACAATGAGCACGAAAATATGCAACTTAGCATGGTGTAAATTCACAGTTTATATAGACAAGTTGTTTTACGCCCAATTAATCGATTAAGTTCCCTTTTAATCGATTACGAGCTGTTGAGAATAACTGAATTCTGTTTTTCAGTTATCTGTTAAAACTGATTAAAATGTTTTCACGTTAATCGATTAACGCCTTTGCTTAATCAAGCAACTGGCATATTT
Organism: Lupinus angustifolius; assembly: GCF_001865875.1. Classification (NCBI taxonomy): domain Eukaryota; kingdom Viridiplantae; phylum Streptophyta; class Magnoliopsida; order Fabales; family Fabaceae; genus Lupinus; species Lupinus angustifolius. The sequence goes on along the minus strand of NC_032011.1, from coordinate 19,985,055 downwards.
TCAGCTAAGAGATTAAATGGTAAACTACCTATATGTTATGCTTATCAACTATACATGTTTTACCATTATGTTATACCAAAAATGCACAAATAACGTGTATGATTAATGCATGAACATATAATAAACTAGATAGCATGTCTCATGTAAATGATATGATAGTTTTTAGAACTTGTGAGATTTACATCTAGGTTTACCTAACCTAGACTCAATAATTAAGACACATATCAAAGACTCTAGTTTAGACATGAAGCTCTTGAATCTTTGGCATGTTGATTTGTTGAGTTATCTTTAAGCTTTCACTAAATCCTTTGTCTTCATCAAAACATAGGCAAGCTAAGTTCTATCTTGACACTTTGCACTTTCAGGGAATGGGAAATATATGAGTGCTAAAGGGTTAATACAGGAAATTACTATCCTAGCTCAAGGGAATTCATTTCAATTACCTGTATTTTTGCTTTCTATTTCTAGTGTTGATCTCATTCTAGGAGCTAGTTGGTTGAACACAATTGGGCCTCATATTGCTGATTATGAGACACTCAAGTTAAAATTTATGTGGCAAGGGAAATTTACTTCTCTTAAAGGTGATCAAGAGTTGGTCTCTACTCAAGCAGAACTCCACCATATCAGAAGGATGGTGCATACAGATGCTATTGCTGAAATATACAGTATGCAAATAATAGGGGATGGTTTTACTCCTCTTCCATTAAGGGAATTACAAGAATACATGGAACCAGTATTGGCTTTGTTATTACACACTTATAGTGAAGTGTTTAATACACCCACATCTCTTCCACCATAAAGGTCTCATGATCATTACATTCCCTTTCTACAAGGCTCTAACCTTGTTAAGATTAAACCTTATAGGTATCCTCACAGCCAGAAAGAGGAGATTGAAAAGTTGATCACTGATATGATGCCGCAAGGTATCGTTCAGCATAGCAAGAGTCTATTTGCTTCTCCTATTATTGTAGTAAAAAAGAAAGATGGATCTTAGAGAGTATGCATAGATTACAAAGCCCTTAATGCAATTACCATCAAGGATTCATTCCCAATCCCAACTGTGGATGAATGGATTGATGAATTATTTTGAGCTTCTTTTTTCTCAAAACTAGATCTAAGATCTAGTTACCATCAAATCCTACTAGACCTTGCAGATAGATTCAAGACTACCTTTAGAACTCAGCAAAGACATTATGAATGGTTGGTCATTCCCTTTGGATTGACCAATGCTCCAACAACATTTCAAAGCCTCATGAATGAAATATTTAAGGGTTTGTTCAAGAAGTTTGTCCTGGTATTCTTTGATGACATTTTAGTCTAAAATTATTCTTGGAAGGATCATTTATACCAGTTAGAAATTGTGTTGAAAATACTGTAGAGCCATAAGCTTTTTGCTAAATTCCCTAAATGCTCTTTTGGTGTTCAGAAGATTGAGTATTTAGGCCATACTATATCTGGTGCATGGGAGGCTATGTAGACAGTGAAGCTGGAAGCAATAAAACAATGGCCCCAACCCACTACCCTAAAACAACTTAGAGGATTTCTAGGACTTACAAGATATTATAGAAGATTTGTTAAAAATTATGCTTCAATTGTTGCACCCTTGTCTGATTTTCTCAAGAAAGACTCTTTCAAATGGACTAAAATTGTAGTTGATGCATTTATGAAATTAAACAAGCCATGACTATAGCTCCTGTTCTAGCTGCTCCTAATTTTTAGGCGCCTTTTACATTGGGAATATATGCTTCTAGTTCTAGGATTGGTGCAGTTTTATGTCAAGATAATCATCCAATTGCCTTCTTCTCCAAGAAGTTGTCTCCAAGGATGCAAAAGCAATCTGCTTATGCTAGAGAATTTTTTGCAATCACTGAGTCATTAGCCAAATTCAGACACTATTTGTTGGGGCAAAAATTTGAGATCAAAACTGACCAAAATAGTTTGAAAGAACTGTTGGAACAATCTCTTCAAACACTTGAGCAATAACAATGGCTGCTCAAATTTCTAGGTTGTGATTTCACCATTCAATACAAGCCTAGAAAGGAAAACATAACAGCTGATGCCCTATACAGGAGTCTGTTGTTAACTTGGTCACAACCTGTTAGTAATTGGCTAGAGGAATTAATTGACCTTCAAGCTAAAGATGTTGCTATCAACCCCCTAATTCAGTTAGCTCTGACTAATGTACAACACACTTCGCATTATAGTCTTTGGCAGGGTGTTTTGTTATTCAAAGGAAGAGTCATGATTCCCTCTAACAAGGAATTCAAAGGCAAATTGATGCAATAAATCCATTCTTCTAAAACAGGGGGGCATGCAGGCATGACTAAAACTATAGCAAATATCACTTCTCAGTTTGTATGCCAAAAAATGCAGCAAGAAATCAGATCATTTGTGAGAAAATGTCAAATTTGCTAGCAAGCTAATTTAGAAAATGTGATGCTAGCTGGTTTATTGCAGCCCTTACCAATTCCTCACCAGATTTGGGAGGATCTTTCTATGGATTTCATCACCAAGCTGCCAACTTATAATGGTCTTACAACCATACTGGTTGTAGTAGATAGACTCTCCAAGTTTGGTCATTTTATTCCTTTAAAGGCTGACTTCAACAATAGAAGTGTAGCTGAAGCATTCATCAACAACATAGTTAAGCTACAGGGAATCTCTAAATCCATTGTTTCTGATAGGGATAGAGTGTTTATTAGCTCTTTTTGGCAACATATTTTTAAAGCTCAAGGTACTAAATTGGCTATGAGTTCTGCTTATCACCCACAGTATGATGGACAAACTGAAAATCTGAATAAAACCTTGGAGATGTATTTAAGATGCTACATGTTTGATAATCTAAAATCTTGGGTGAAAATGTTGCCTTGGGCTCAATATTGGTACAATTTCTCTTATCATCACAACCTCAAGATGTAACCCTTCCAAGTTGTGTTTGGAAGACCACCACCATCCATACTCAAGTATGAAACCAATCTCAAAGATCCACCATCTGTGCAGTCATCTTTACAAGAGCGGGATAAGTTATTGAGACAACTTAAAGGCAATTTGTTGAAGTCTCAAAACTATATGAAATTTCAAGCTGATAAAAAGCAAAGAGATTTCAACTTGGAGGCTGGTGATTTGGTATTAGTTAAGCTCCAGCCATATAGACAACATTCAGTAGTGTTGAGGAAGAATCATAAGCTCAGGCTAAGGTACTTTGGCCCTTTCAAAGTAATTAAAATAATTGGTGAAGTTGCTTACCAATTACAATTACCCGAAGATGCCACAATCCATCTTGTGTTTCACATCTCTATTTTAAAAAGATTCATGGGAAGTCCTTCTAAACAATATTTTCCTCTTCCTTTGACTACTATTCAAGAAGGCCCTGTTTTGCAACCAGTTAAAGTCATACAAGCCAGAGTGGTGCTACAAAACTCTAAAGAAGTTCCTCATATCCTAATACAGTGGGACACAACCTCTACTTAGTAGTAATGTGTATTCTTCCTGAAGAATGGGGTGAAATCTTGTATTTAGAGAGTGAGGGTTAGTAACCTTACATGTGAATTCTACAAATCACCATGGTTACTTTTGAAGCTTTGTGAGAAGATGAAGAATGAGGAACGTGAAAAGCATAAAGCAAGGCGAAAACAAAGAGAGAAACAAACAAAATTCTGATGAGAGAATTGGAGAAAAATGATTGTCATTCAACTTGATTAAACAATACAAGTGAAGTTACTATATATAGGAAGTTAGTTAAATAACTAACTGGGCAATATGAAAGTAGAAAACTTCCCCTTTCTATTTTAATCAACATTACACTAACAATAACTATAGCTTCTATTTTAAGTAACCTATACATCAATGTAAACAAAGGTGACTCATAGTTTGAGAAGATCGATGCATATTTGTATTGCTTGTAGTGCAAGAAATCCTTCCTTCAAGCAGGCATGTGGATGTTGAACATGCCTAGCTTGAGATAGAGCCTCTAAAACAATGAAGGAGACAAAGGCTTGGTAAAGATGTCTGCAATTTGAGAGGAAGATGAAACAAGGAGCAAATGAATGACCTTAGATTGAACTCTTTCCCTTATAAAATGACAATCCACCTCAATGTGTTTGGTCCTCTCATGATAAACATGATTTGTAGCAATGTGCATTGCTGATTGATTGTCACAGTATAGTTGAACAGATTGAGGGTGAGCCAAGCCAAGATTAGCAAGTAAAGAAACTAGCCATTGAGCCTCACATGAAGCCAAAGCCATAGCTCTATATTCTGCTTCAGTACAAGATCTGGAAACTGATTTTTGTTTCTTACTTTTCCATGAAACAAGAGATTGACGTAGGAAGAAGCAATAGCCAGAAGTTGACCTCCTAGTATCAAGACAAGCAGCCCAATTTGAATCTGAATACCCTTTCAGTTGCATGTTATTGGTAACAGAAAAGAAGATGCCATTACTTATTGATCCCTTTAGGTATTTAAGAATTCGAATTGTTGCAGAATAGTGATAATTGGTTGGTTTATCAAGGAACTGACTCAGATGCCCAACAACAAAACTGAGGTCATGTCTTGGGTGAGTAAGGTACAACAACTTACCCATCAACCTTCTGTATGAAGTCACATCAGTGAGTGAAACACCAGAACTAGAGTAAATAAGTTTGCCACTATATTCCATTGGAGTGGAGAAAGGCTTAGCATCAAGTAAGCCACAATCTTGAAGAAGATCTAAAGTATACTTTCTTTGGTAAAGAAGAATGCCAACTGAGGATCTAACAATCTCCATACCAAGGAAGTATTTGAGTGGGCCAAGGTCTTTGATATAGAATTCAAAATCCAAAAGAGACTTCATCTAGTTGACTTCAACAAGATCATTACCAGTGAGAAACAAATCATCCACATATATAAGAATTATAGTGAAGCTGGATGATTTGATGTTGATGTACAAAGAATGATCTGAATTGGACCTTGAATAACCAGAAGCAGCAAGAACACCGGTAAGCTTGGCATGCATGCATGCTTGTTTCAAACCATACAAGGACTTTTCCAATTTTCATACAAGACCCGGTTCATCAGTGTGCAACCCATGAGGGACCTTCATGTATACAACCTCATTCAAATCTCCATGTAAAAAGGCTGTGTTGACATCTAATTGGTGAATATGCTAATGATGAGCAACAACAAGGGACAAAATCACTCTAATTGTTGTCATTTTTACAACTGAACTGAAGGTGTCAAAATAATCAATTCCTTCAGTTTGTGTAAAGCCTTTGGCCACCAACCTAGCCTTATACATCTCCATTGATCCATCAGCCTTATGCTTGACTTTGAAAACCGACTTACATCCAATTGGTCTTTTATCAGATGGAAGAGTAGTGAGAGTCCAAGTTCCATTGGCATTAAGAGTTGTGAGTTCCTTATGAATGGCTTCCTTCAAACAATCATGTTTAATGGCAGTAGTATAACTCATTGGTTCATCAACAGAAGAAATGGCGAAACAAAAATGCTTGTGACTAGGAGACATTTTGTCATATGACATGACATGAGACAATGGTATTTGACCTTGGAGGAAGTAGAAATGGGAACTTTAGTAAACATTAGGGGATAATGATAGTCTGCTAGATATATGGGTTTGTTTCTAATTCTTGAAGACTGTCTAGGAGTTATGATATTGGTAGGCTCATGATCATTGTTAGACTCAGAAGTGGTTATTTGTGGAGGAATATGATTGACACTAGGAGACTCAAGAATGTGTATAGCAGACTCAAAATTGTGTCTAGCAGACTCTGAATTGTGTATAGAAGACTCATGATTATGTATAGCAGACTCAGAATTGTGTATAGGAGATTCAGAATTTTGAGGAGAAAAGAAGCAATTATCTGGAAAAGGACATCCATAGTATTGTGATGAAACTAAGGTTGTATGACAGAAGACATAGAGGTGTTAGAAGTCATAGTGATGAAAGTGTTGGGTACCAATAAGGTATGATTACACCTAGAGGCGGGTGAATAGGTGTCGCAGATCACGAGTCCCACTTTTCCGATATTTGTGCAAAATACAAAGATACTACAATTAATCGATTATCAACAAGGTTAATTGATTAAAGACAGTTCACTTAATCGATTACTATCAGAAAGTTACTCGATTACTATCAGAAAGTTAATCAATTATCCTGATTGTTTTACTTTGAAAATCAGTGTTCTCGCTTTATAAAAACCGTGATAATTCTTGACATTTACTATCCTAAGATTGATTCTTGACTAACAACAGATTAACACAGCAAGCAATTAATCATAGTAATCTAATCAAAAGATAAAGTAATAAAGACAAAATTATAAAGAGATAAGGATAGAGAAAATGTGCTCGGGGATTTTTATTCTAGTTCATTTTAAGGTCCACTGCAAACTACATCTAGGCATCCCAGTTGATCCGGGAGATTTTTCTTCACTAATCAGAAATGTAATTTACAACCACACTTCCTATACAACGAGACATAAACTTCCTTCTTGAAACTGATGAGCCACAAAGCTCGGCTTGACCCCTTATCTACGACTACTTGGATACCACACCGTTCACGCAATTTGGCCCCAGCCGAAATTCTTGCTCGAATCAAGACTTTCTATCTAATAAGGACTCCTAATTCTCAACCTGTGATGATATCACACATCACGAGAATTCTCGTCAAATTACATAATTTTCGTCGAGTTACTTTGCACACTAGAATGTGCGGATTACAACTCTAAATTCGGCTCTAATCACCCTTGATAGAAATATCTCACAAACACAACCCTAAGACCTAATTATGAAATCATGCATTGAGTATTTTCAATTGAATGAAAAATGATTTTGCGCAATGCAAAGATTTTCTCTCTTTTCTTTCTATTCTCTCTTTTCACTCTTGAAGCTCATGCAAGAAAACTCAAAGATACATCAAGATAGCTTTGAAACGTTTTAGCATAGTGAATCTTTGATTCTCTCTCTTAGATATTTTTCGGTTCTTGCTTAATGAAGGTGAAAAAGATGTTTTAAAAACTTAATGGATTATGTTTCAAAATGACAGAATTAGCTCATAACTAAAATAACAGATGTTAATCGATTAAATGGCCATGTTAATCAATTAACGGGTTCGTTAAAAATAGGTTTTCAGTTATGACTTAATCGATTAAAATTGTGCTTAATCGACTAACAAGAAGAAATCCTGTGAGGTTACATTCTGTAACTCTATTTAATCGATTATGACTTTCCTTAATCGATTAAGGATTTCTTCCAGGATTTAATCAATTACCAACTGGGTTAATCGATTAAAAACACTTAAAAATGGTTTTTCTTTTTATGCGGTAAATGCCCTATATGATGAATGAACATGCAACATGATTTTTAGAAAGAATAAAGCCTTTAAGTAATAAAATCATGAATATGCAAATGCATGAGTGTCATTTATCATATATATGTATGATGATATTATGCATCATTTTATATGATTTTCCATTTTAGACTTTTTGTGAGACACTTCCATCTTAGGTTTACCTAACCTAAGACTCAATACTAGGCAATCAACTTAGAACTCTAGAATATAAAAAGCAATCATAGACTCTATGATGTTGACCTTGAGTTCTTGGTGTGTTGTTTGTTGAGATGTCCAAGGCTTCAAGCTTTCACATTATACCTTGTCTTCATCAAAACCTCGTAGGTCGGTTATAATGGCATCCTTTATCTATTTCCGATTTCAATCTCCCCCTTTTTGATGATGAGAAACACATAAACAAATCCTTTGTTTGATGACTTGAAGCTGAGCAAAATATGTTTGCATATGGTTGAATCAGAATGCGCTGCTCGCCCTCACCTTGTTCTCCCCCTCAAACCATGTAAGAGGTAATGCTAGGATAACAACATGAATACTTTATGGAAGCTCATTTCAACCTACAAAACAGCTCAAACAACACCTTTCCCCCCCTTTTGGCATGATAAAAAAGCTATGGCAGATTATGATATTTAAAAGCCAAAAGTAAGGAAAGATATACACTGTTTTCTGGTCTTAATCGATTAAGTAATGAAGGATAATCGATTAAGCAGACTATGAAATTTTTTAGAAGTGCACGAAGTTTAGATTTAATCGATTATACAGTGGAGTTAATCGATTATGTATGAATAAAAACATATTATCTAGTTGTAGAATTTCATAGAATGATCAATGAAAAGATAGGAAATATGTAGAGCAGATTAATCATCCAACAATATATATACACGTTTAGCTATTATCAAAGGATAACACAAGCAATTTCCACATAACGCTAATTAGAAGCAAGTTTTACAAAATGTGCCAATAAGTGCAAATGAGTACATAGTTCAACAATAAGATCAGCAAAATACAACCAAAAGATTATCAAAACACGAAAACATAATCTCTAAAGCAGAGCACATCCACACACTAGACATTCCGATCAAGGCTAATCTTGTGTAGGTGGTGGTTGGGGTGAGCCATGTGGAGCACACACAACTAACATGATGCGTTCAAGCTCTTCAGAAAATCTGTATTGTTGCTGCCGAAACTCAGCTGCCATGGAATCCCTCATGGTATGAAAGTGTCCATCATTACGCGCATTGAGGCTCTGTTCCATAGCATCCAGGTGAGCAAGCGCAAACGGGGCTCAGCAGATGCCACTGAAGGTGGTTGCTCAGGATTATGCTCACTAGGATTCACAGCATTATCTTCTTCTAGCGTATCCTCATTCATAGCATGGTTGGTATTTCTCTGAACCAATATATATGCAATCAGGTAATGTAAAAGTCATTTTTCAACAGACGAAGACCTTGCCTCGGTCAATTCCCCTGGTACAAACAAATGAGGTCCTCTCAAGCAAGATTTATACATCTCAATAGCATCGAATGAGTCTCATGACTCATTACTACAATCATCTAGTCTTGGTCCATCAGACTCAAGAACTCCAACCTCCAAAAATACCTCTTCATCCAGAACTATCATCTTCCCCATTACCATCGAATAATATTTCTCATCCTTATACCTAATCAGCACAAATTTATACCTCTAATCAGCAAAGGATAAAGCTTACCTCTCAATTCCACAAATTTATTTACTCCTTGGGTCTTTGACCCATGCGGGAATTGGAAGCCCTGTGAAACTAGTCATTTTGCATCCGCATAACAGATGTAGGTTTGCTTACAACCTTGAAACTTGGCCAATCTGGCTTCTTGAAGAATTGGAGAGTAATAAGGGTCTCCACAGTTTTGTCGTCCTCCTTGAGCTGAGGAAGAGCCCTTTTATACGCCTCTTGCACGTTTGGCAGTATGTTTCATTCTCATTGTTCTTGAATCACTCATAGTAGCAGGTATATCACTGTTTAAATCGATTCGATAATCGATTCTTGGAAATGAGGGTTTTAGGGTTTCTAAAGAGGGATAGATGGATAGGATTCGAAATATTGGTGATTTATGGTTGAATATAGATGGAACAACTAAATTGCACTCTAAATAACTATTGATTTCTATAGGAATACTCAATTTTTGGATAAGATTCATAAGGGGGAAGGAAAGAGGATTAGGGTTCTAAGTGAAGAATGACCCAAAATGACACTTGAATCCGATATAGCAATGATGTTAATCGATTATCTACAGTGGGTTAATCGATTAACCAACTTAAATTTTCCAGAATTTGAGATTTTGTTTCCCAGGTAATCGATTAAATTTTGACGATAATCGATTAATCAGTGATAATTTTCAAATTATCAAAAATATTGAGCCCATGCAATCGGTTAACTAGACAATTAATCGATTAAATTGCAAAATGAAATTTTATTTTGGCTACTTGAACTAAAATTAAACAATTAAGGCTCATAAACAATCAACTATTGACAAAACTTATCACATATATCAATGCATTTTATAGATTTCTATAGTATGCTTAGAGTGTTAATGCTAAGACACAAACCTAATGGAGTTTAATACACTAATAGAGCATAAAACAGTCATGAATATCATATAAACAAGGAAACATGCATTCATAACACATATCATCCATAAGCATATAATCATGATCAAGCAAAGGCACATAATTACCCTAGGAAAATCAGTTTAGATATTTTTCATCAAGTATGCCATGTTCTTTGCGTAACAAATAGAAAGTATCCCGTGGAAAGGGCTTGGTGAAAATATATGCTAATTGCTTCAAGGTTTCAACAAATTCAAGCATGCAGTCACCTTTCTGAACATGATCTCTTAGAAAATGATGTCTAATATCTATATGCTTAGTTCTAGAATGGAGAATTAGATTTTTCGATAGATTTATGGCACTAGTATTATCGTATTTTATAGGAATTTTTACTAGTTTTAAACCAAAGTCCGATAGTTGCTGCTTCATCCATAGCATCTGAGCGCAACACACGCCTACGACAATATATTCGGCTTCAGAAGTAGACAAAGCAACTCAGACTTTCTTTTTACTATGCCATGATACTAGGGAGTTGTCCAAAAGGTGGCAAGTCCTGCTATTACTTTTCCAGTCTAACTTGCATCCCGCAAAGTCAGAATCGGAATATCCTATTAGGGATAATGAAGTATCCCTATGGTACCATAAACCCATATATGTTGTTCCTTTAAGATACTTTTCCAGTCTAACTTGCATCCCTATGTGAAGCTTGATATCTAGCGCACAAACATACACTAAACATTATATCAGGTCGACTAGCAGTTAGATACAATAAAAAACCAATAATTCCACAATATTTTGTTACCTCAATTGCTTTACATTTTTAGTCTTTGTCGAGATAGTAGGATGATGCCATGGGTGTCGTCATTTCCTTACACTTATCCATCTCGAATCTCTGCAAGAGTTCCTTGCAATACTTGGTCTAGTGTATGAATATCCCGCTGTTCGCTTGTTTTATTTGCAGCCCAAGAAAGAATGTGAGCTCGCCCATCATCGACATTTCAAACTCTCCTTTCATAATTTTAGAAAATTCCTTACACAACAAATCGTTAGTAGCACCAAATATAATGTCATCTACATAAATCTGTACTAATAACACATTATTTTATGATTTTCGAATAAAGAGTGTCGTATCAACTTTGCACCTTTCAAATCCATTTTCTAATAAGAAACTACTCAATCTATCATACCAGGCTCTAGGAGCCTATTTTAAGCCATATAAAGCCTTTTTGAGCTTATATACATGACTAGGAAATTTATGATTTTCAAAACCTGGTGGTTGATTTACGTACACTTCTTCTTAAATATATCCATTCTAGAACGCACTCTTTACATACATTTGAAAGAGCTTGAATTTCATTATCGATGCAAAGTCTAGCAACATTCGTATAGCCTCCAACCTCGCAATAGGGGCGTAGGTTTCATCATAGTCAAGGCCTTCTTCTTGATTATACCTTTTGGCAAACAAACGTGCCTTATTACGTATAATCAAATGAGACTCGTCTAGTTTATTTTAAAGACACATTTTGTGCCTATTATTGGATGATCTTTCGGTTTAGGGACCAAATCCCATACGTTATTATGCTCGAATTGGTTTAGCTCTACTTGCATAGTTATTTCCTAGTGTTCATCCTCTAAGGCTTCATTGATGCTCTTAGGCTCGACCTGAGACACAAATGCTACAAAATTATAAAAATTTCTAAGCGAGTTTCAGGTTACAACTCCTGATGAGATATCACATATGACCTTATCAAGCATATGATCCTTCTTTGTCTTCCACACCATAGGCATTTCTTGATGATCTGCATTTATCTCCTAATCATCCTGAACCTCGTTCGCATTCTCCATGTTCTTTGTGTGTGCGTTTTCCAGTGCACGTTGTTTCCTTTATCGCACAATTGTCTAATGCTTAGCAGATTATGCTCTAGTCCTTCGACGTATAGCAAATTTTCTATTACGGCTTGTGAAGCATTTCCAATTTGCCCAACTCCTAGTATCTTTCCTCTGTTGTTATCTCCATACGTGACATAACCTTTACCGTTTAGTGAGAGATCCAGGAACTTCCATCTGTCACCTGTCATATGCTTTGAACATCCAATGTCCAAGTACCAATGTTGTCCCTGAGTTCTAAGGCATACCTGCAAAACACTTTTGCTTGCATTGATTAGGTACCCAAGTTATATTGGGTCCTTTCTTGTTAGTAATCTAGGACTATTTCCCTTTTCGTATCCGCACATATTTACCACTAGGTATTCCATATTTCCTAATGTAACATGATATAGATGTGTGACCATGTTTACCATAATAAAAACAAGCAGGCAATCTTTGATTATTCTTATTATGCATGTAATATACTTGTCTCCTATATGGTCTTCTATTTTTCTCTGGCTTATAGCCATGACCTCCACGATTACCTACATTTCTAGATGTAGCAATTAGGTTGTTCAGGTTATAACTACTATATGTGAATTTTGCCAATTTATCTTTCAAATAAGAAATTTCAGCATTTAAAACATCACAATTATCACATATAGGAGGTTCAATTAATTTAGTGGCGCAACTACATGAGGCAGATGAGTAGATGAGATCTAGAGTTTCATTTTCTAGTTTCATTTCATTTAATTCCTCCTGCATCTTAGTTATTTTACTTTCATGCAACAAAATGACTTGTTTTCTATCTACATTTATTTTTGCCAGTTTCATAAGTTCCTCATGCAACTCGACAAATGCACTATATAATTCATCGTAAGTGGGAGTCTCAACGGAAAACGAAGAAGAGTTAGAGAAATTTACCTCACTCATGTCATTCGGATCACTTGTGCTACCAATTTCAAGAGTGTTAGCCATTAATCACAATTTGGCGGTCTCCTCTTCAACGGATGTGCTACTCGTCGTCTCGTCCTCTAGAACATCCCATACAATGTAAACCTTCTTGGATTTGAAGTCCCGGGGCTTTCTTTTATCATGTTCAACCTTCTTGAGGTGACTCAGGCATTTGTATTTCATATGGTCCGGTTTGCCACACTCATGGCATATGAGGCGATCTTTGTGAGTTTTGCCATGTCTGGTTGGATCGGTTGCCTCCTTCTTTTGAAATTGCTTAAATCCTCCTTTCTTCTTGAGAAACTTGCCAAACTTTCTAACCAGAAGATTTAACGTTTCATCATCTAGTTCAGACCCTGAATCATCATCTTCTCTCTCTTCTTGTGATTATGAAGATGTAGCTTTCAGAGAGTTGCCCTTTTTCTTTCGGTCTGAATCTTCATGCATTGTTAAGTGGCTCAGCTCCATTTCGTGTTCTTGGAGCCTGCCAAAGAGAGTTGCTAGTGCCATAATGTCTAAGTCTTTCGACTCCATAATTGCTATTACCTTGGGCTGCCATTTCCTATCAAGACAATGCAACATGTTGTTAGTAAGTTCACCAATAGCAAAAGTCTTATCTAAAGCAATTAAATGATTTATTATATGAGTGAATCATTTTTGCATTTCACTTATCGATTCATCTGGAAACATTCTAAACAACTCATATTCATGAGTCAAAGCATTTAGTCGAGCACGCTTAACCTCACTTGTGCCTTCGTGGGTTACTTGCAAAGTATCCCACATGTCCTTTGCATTTAGGCACTGTGACACCTGAAAGAATTTGTCATAAGATAAGGCAGAGGTTATAATGTTCTTTGCTTTGAGATTGTGCTGGACTTTACGTCTTTCGTCGTCAGTCCATAATCCCTTTGGTTTTTCTTTGGGTTCACCATCCACTAAGTGAAGTGGAGTAAAAGGCACGTTGACAACATAGTCCCAAATCTCTGTGTCTATAGCCTCTATAAAGAGGCGCATGCACACCTTTCAGTAGGTGTACCATTCGCCATTGAAAATCAGAGGGTTGTTGATGGATGCGCCATCACCAGGGAAGGAGTTTGTGGAACCCATAGTGATTAATCCCTTGGATCAACGAATTAGTGGCGAAGGTAGAACTTTCGTACTAGCTCTGATACCACTTGTTGGGTACCAATAAGGTATGTTTACACTTAGAGGGGGGTGACCAGTCCCACTGTTTCGATATTTGTGCAAAATACAAAGTGGTTGCAGTTAATCGATTATCAATAGGGATAATCGATTAAAGACAGTTCACTTAATCGATTATTATCATAACATTAATCGATTATCCTAATTGTTTTACTTTAAAAATCAGTTTTCTCGCTTCGTAAAGACCGTGATATTTCTTGATCTTTATTATCCTAAGATTGATTCTTGAATAACAATAGATTAACACAAAAAGCAATTAATCACATTAATCTAATCAAAACAGTAAGCAATAAAGAAAAATTATAAAGAGATAGGGATAGAGAAAATGTGCTCGAAGATTTTTATCCTGGTTCATTTGCGGTCCACTATAAACTACATTTAGGCCTCCCGATTGATTTGGGAGATTTTTCTTCACTAATCAGAAATGTAATTTACAACCACACTTCCAATACAATGAGACAAAAACTTTCTTCTTGAAACCGATCAGCCACAAAGCTCGATTTGATCCCTTATCTACGCCTACTTGGATACCATACCATTCGCGCAATTTGGCCCGAGCTGAAACTCTTGCTTGAATCAAGACTTTCTATCTAATGAAGACTCCTAATTCTCAACATGTGATGATACCACACATCATAAGAATTATCCTCAATTTACCGAATTTTTGTCCAGTTACTTTGCACTCTAGAATGTGTGGATTACAACTCTAAATTCAGCTCTAATCACCCTTGACAGAAAGATCTCACAAACACAGCCCTAAGACCTAATTATGAAATCATGGCAGAAGTGTTTTCAATTGAATGAAAAATGATTTTGCGTAATGAAAATATTTTTTCTCTATTCTCTCTTTCCACTCCTGAAGCTCATGCAAGAAAACTCAAAGATACATCAAGATAGCTTTGAAACTTTTTAGCACAGTGAATCTTTGATTCTCTCTCTCTCAGATATTTTTCGGTTCTTGCTTAATGAAGGTGAAAAAACTGTTTTAAAAATTGTGCTTGATAGATTAAAATTGTGCTTAATCGACTAACAAGAAGAAATCCTGTGAGGTTACATTCTGTTCGATTAAGGATTTCTTCCAGGATTTAATCAATTACCAACTGGGTTAATCGATTAAAAACACCTAAAAATGGTTTTCTTTTTATGTGGTAAATACCCTATATGATGAATGAACATGCAACATGATTTTTAGAAAGAATAAAGCCTTTAAGTAATAAAATCATGAATGTATGTATGCAAATGCATGAGTGTCATTTATCATATATATGTATGATGATGTTATGCCTCACTCTATATGATTTTCCATTTTAGACTTTTTGTGAGACACTTCCATCTTGGGTTTATCTAACCTAAGACTCAATACTAGGCAATCAACTTAGAACTCTAGAATATAAAAAACAATCCTAGACTCCATGATGTTGACCTTGAGTTGGTGGTGTGTTGTTTGTTGAGATGTCCAAGTCTCCAAGCTTTCACATTATACCTTGTCTTCATCAAAACTTCGTAGGTAGGTTATAATGGCATCCTTTGACTATTTGTCATTTTAGAAAGGGAATAGATGTTCATAAAAGATGACATTTCTGGACAAGAAGATCTCATGAGACTTTGAATCAAGTGAGATGAACCCTTTTACCCCATGTTTGTAACCCAAAAAGACACACTGTCTAGATCTATGAACCAATTTGGTTCTATGAGAGGTTATAGTGGATGCATAGCTTAATCAGCCAAAGACCTTGAGGTAAGACAAGTCAGGTTTACAATTATAAAGAACTTCATAAGGACAGTGATGAGAAAGCAGTGGTGTAGGGAATCTGTTGATGAGATGTATAGCATGAGAAACATCAAAATTCTAGAAACAATGAAGTATATTTGTATGGAAAACAAGAGCTCTAGCAACCCCTAAGATATGTTGGTGTTTTCTCTCAACCACACCATTTTGTTGGGGTGTTTCAACACAGCTAGTTTGATGCAAAATTCCTTGTGAATCATAGAAAATTTGCAACCAAAACTCTCTACAATTATCTGTACGAATGGATTTTACTTTGGATGCAAATTGTGTACGGACAAGTTTGACAAAAGCTTGAACAAGACTAAGAACTTCTGACTTGAGTTTTAAAAAATATACCCAAGTAAATCTAGATTTGTCATCGACAATTGTAAGAAAATAACTATGTCCAGAGACACTAGGTGTAGATATTAGACCCCAAATATCCATATGAAGCAAATCAAAAACCTAAACAGATTTGGTTAAGCTATCATTATAAGGAAGCCTCTTTTGCTTGGTTAAATGACATACATCACAAGGGTCAACACTTTTATTACATTTGATGAAAGGAAACTTATTTTGTAATACAAGAAGTTTTTGATGAGACAAATGTCCCAATCTATTGCGCCAAAGATTACAATCATAGTTGGTAAAAGAGTTAACACTACTTTTCCTATGACTACATATGGCTGACTTGTGGAGAGACAAGGGACACATGTTCATTGCATAGATTCCAGCTTCAAGTTTAGCTGTACCAATCATCTTCAATGAAGGAGTGCCTCGATATGACAAATGTTATCCAAAAAAGTTAGTTTACCAGAAATAGTTTTGGTTAACATTGAGACAGAGACAAGACTATAGTGGAATGATGGTATATACAACACATCAGAAAAGAAAAGATTAGGAGAGAACATAACAATGGCAGATATGGTAGTTGACACATGATTTCCATTAGGCAGAGTGACAACTATAGGATTGATGTGTTTATGAGTATGGAAACTAGACATTGCATAACACATGATCACTAGCTCCTGTATCTAGGATCCAGGAGTTGGTTTTTGACTCAATTGAGCAAGACAAAATATAAGTGTTACCTTGACATTGAGAGGAATTTGAGTTAGTACTCAACTGATTGGCATTATGTTGTGAACCTGATTTCCGCAGGATATTCATTAATGCTCTATGTTTTTTAGGAGTAAGTTGCATCATAGGTGCATTATCCTTAGGAACAGAGTCCTCCTTTTGCTTACTTCCATCAACAATATTATCAACCAAAGTATTTGCTACTGTGAAATTGTTAACAATATTATTCCTTTTGCAACCAGGTGGAAATCCATGCTTTTTATAGTAATGATCAACAATATGTCCTGTTCTGTGACAATAGGAACATATTCTATTGGTTCTTCCTCCTAAGAACCTTCCTGCATTATTTCCACATCTAGATTGACCACCATAGCTAGTTCTCCTTGACTCATTCATTCATCTATTACCATTGTAATTGTTGTTTTTATTAGATTTGCTTGAGCCATAGCCATGTTCATATATGCTATTCAAAATTTTAGGCTCAACTATGTGCATGTTGAGATGCCTCTCTTGCTGGACCAGCAGGGAAATACTTTGTTGATATTAGGCAGTTGTTCCATCAACATTATATGTGAACTTACTGCCTCATATTGATCATTCAAGCCTTTTAGAAAGCATATAATATAATCACTCTCTCTATATTCCTTGACAATAGAATTTAGGCTACACTCACATTTGTGAATACAATAACATGCAAGAATATGCCTGAAATTATCTAATTCTTGCCACATGCCTTTAATGTGAGTGAAATATGAACCAATTGATAAATTGCCTTGCTTATAAGTATGAATCTCAGTGAACAATTCAGAAATACGAAAGATATCTTCCTAATAATACCTTTCTCGAAGATCCTGCCATATTTCAAGAGCAGTCTCCATCCACAAAAAACTTTGAGAAATGGAAGATTCAATCAAATGTGCCAACCAGGAAATGACTAGAGTCTTGCACCTATCCCACATTGAGAAGGTAGGATCATCAGTTGAAGGTTTCATAAGAGTGTCATCAATGAATTGCAACTTGTGGTTCGATTTCAAAGCCATGCTCATTGCACAAGACCACGAGTGATAATTCTCTCCATTCAAAAGAGAAGAAACCAGAATTGCTCTAGGATTTTCATTTGGAGGCATATAGAAAGGTGAGGAAGGATCTTGAATATGATTGATCGCATGAATTAATCGATTTTCCATATCTTCACTTACGTTACAAACCAGAAGCTCTCATACCATGTGAATTCTACAAATCACAATGGTTACTTTTGAAGCTTTGTGAGAAGAGGAAGAATGGGGAATGTGAAAAGCATAAAGCAAGGGGAAAACAGAGAGAGAAACAAACAGAAATCTGATGAGAGAATTGGAGAAAAATAATTCTCATTCAACTTGATTAAACAATACAAGTGAAGTTACTATATATAGGAAGTTAGTTAAATAACTAACTCGGCAATATGAAAATACAAAACCGCCCTTTTCTATTTTAATCAACATTCGACTAACAATAACTATAGCTTCTATTTTAAGTAACCTATATATCAATGTAAACAAAGGTGACTCATAGTTTGAGAAACACGAAGCAAATTTGTATTGCTTGTAGTACAATCAATCCTTCCTTCTTCATCTTTACGAGTTGACATTACACTTTGTAACATACTAGTAAAAATATTGTTTCGGTAACATTTGTATCCTACTAATTAATTTTTTTGTAACCACAAAATAAATATGAATCTTAATATAATCTGTAACGAGTTTTTATTAATTTCTGGAATTAAAAAACAAAACTAATATTAATAAATTCGAAACAAAATCATTGATAATTAATTGACTATTGATTAAGATTTGAAGATATTTTTTCCAAGACATCCAAAAAATACTCGTTTAAATGCCTTTGTTTTGAATTTTTTGTATTTTTTTTGAGTTTATAAATATAGACCGGACAAAATTGGATGTTTACAAAGAGCTTCACCAATTGAAGCTAGCCGGCTATAGTTATTGAAACCAAGGTTTAAGGGTGGTGAAGAGTAGCTTTGATGACAACAAATGAAGCAAACTACAAAAATTTAAAATTTCAAGGATCGTAGTTTTTATCTATTCATTCAACAAGTGTGGTTCATACATAACTTTAACAGACAAACATCTTATAGTTTCATTCATCATAAACATCCTCACGCATCATACATGTTATACATACATACTCTGAAGCATATGAATACTCAAGTCAATGAGTTATGATCATCTCTATTACTAGAGAGACAAGTAATAGAAAAAACAATATAATGTGACATTTTTACTCATTTATATATAATGAAATAACAATTTTGCCATTAAAGACAAAAGAAAAAAAGAACCCCTCTCTATTTTTAGAGAGGATCCTAGTTCCAAGTTAATGCATAAGCATTGATTGATGTTTCATTTTTTTTTTTTAAGCAAATGTGCAATGCACACAATATATTAGCCAAAAGAGAACATAGTGTTACAAGTTCCTAAATCTATAGTTAGGAAGGCCTAACAAGTTCCTATTGAAATCAATAAGCATAATTGTAGGAATAGAGTTATAGGAAGAGTTTGTTCTATATTTAGCCGCATGAGATGCTAAAATATCAGCACAAGAGTTTCCTTCACGATAGACGTGTGATATTTTCCAATTCATGGAGTCCAATAGAGTTTTGCAGGAAGTCCACTGATTGTATAGGGACCAAGGAGGATTGGATTTGCCCATGAAAATGTCCATAACCATCACTGAATCCACTTCCAACCATAATTGCCACCACCTTCTTTTATGAGCCATTTTAACAGCTTTGATTGCCGAAAAGAGTTCTGCATGGATAGCAGTTTGGATGTTCAAATAACAGCCAAAACCATGAAGAAATAGCCCATGAGTATCTCTGAAGACACCCCCACCACCAGCGTGACCAGGGCAGCCTAAGGCAGCCCCATCAGTGTTGACCTTGATCCAACCATGTGAAGGTTTCTGCCAGATGACCTCTGTGATCTTAGGAGCATGATTGTAGTTTATGGTTACTTTAAAATATTTCAGCAGGATGAGGTCATGAAGAGAAGGATTGGCAGCAGCTGAGGAAAGGTTCCCAGAAAGAGTAGTGTCCCTAGTTATCCTAGAGATTGCACCATTAATAGAAGCCTTACTGTCCTGAAACCTGATCTGGTTTCTGCAAAACCAAATAGCATATATTGTGTGAATTACTGAGAAGAAAAGAAGTTGTTGAGCCTGGTTTGAGAATTTGTTTCTGCAAGACAGAATGAGGAGTTTGATGGAGGACACATCAAGACTGACTGAGAAGATCCACATGATCCAGTTCCAAAGTTCAGTGGCAAAGAAGCAGGAAAGGAAGATGTGATCCGTGTCTTCAGTAGCAATGTTACAGAAATTGCATTTTGAGGCTAGAGCACAACCTCTTTTTTGCAAGTTTTGATCAGAGGGCATCTTCCCATGGATAATTCTCCAAGCAACAAAGGAATGTGAAGGGGGGATCACCTTAGACCACACATGTTTGCACCAAGGAAGAGTAGCTTCAGTGTTGGAGACAAAATTATAGGCATCTTTTAAAGATAATGATCCATCATGAGAATGTCTCCATACTAGCTTGTCTTCTTCATTTGATCTAGTAGTGTTAGCAATTGAATGGGCAATCTCAGGGAAGTTCCTCTGCAAGGAAGCAGGAACAATCCATTTGGAATTTGAGGTGAAGTCAGCCACAGAAGCTGAAAGGGAGTTTTGTATGTTGGAAGGGATTTGCAGGGTGTCCACCATAGGTTCACCTAACCAATTATCCCTCCAGAAGTTTATTTCCTTGCCATTCCCAACTAACCAGATAGAGTTCATAGTGGTAGTTGACCAGTTTTCTTTAATTCCCTGCCAGATAGAGGACTTAAAGAACCTAGGAGAAGGATCCCTAGAATGACCAAATCTTTCTCTATAGAAGACTGCCCAATGCTGGTTATCACACCTCATTTTCCAAGCCAGGCTAAGCAGGGCTACTCTGTTCAGAAGTTTAAGAGATCTCAGCCCTAACCCTCCTTCATTTACAGGGGTGCAAACTGTCCTCCAAGCCACTGTAACAATTTTCTTCTTGCTAATGTCCCCTGACCAGATGAAATTCCTAATTCCTTTGTCTACACAATCCAGTAAACCAGCAGGCCATTTGTATATGAGGAAGCTATAAACAATCATGCTGTGAATGACAGATTTAACCAATTCAACTCTTCCCATTAATGAAAGAGATGATCCTTTCCAAGTAGCCAACTTAGCCAGAATTCTGTCAGCAATTGGTTGAAGGTGAACTCTCCTAGGCTTACCTTTGAACAAAGGAACTCCTAGGTAGTTAAAAGGCAATGAGCCCTTAGCAAAGCCTAAGATAGAGGACAAAGAATAAATCTTCCTAGGAGTAGCATTTATGATATAGAATCTGCTTTTTTGGATGTTCACTTGTTGACCCGAGGCTTGAGCATAATCCCTCTATAGAAGACTGCCCAATGCTGGTTATCACACCTCATTTTCCAAGTCAGGCTAAGCAGGGCTGCTCTGTTCAGAAGCTTAAGAGATCTCAGCCCTAACCCTCCTTCATTTACAGGGGTGCAAACTATCCTCCAAGCCACTGTTACAATTTTCTTCTTGCTAATGTCCCCTGACCAGATGAAATTCCTAATTCCTTTGTCTACAAAATCAAGTAAACCAGCAGGCCATTTGTATATGAGGAAGCTATAAACAATCATGCTGTGAATGACAGATTTAACCAATTCAACTCTTCTCATTAAAGAAAGAGATGATCCTTTCCAAGTAGCCAACTTAGCCAGAATTCTGTCAGCAATTGGTTGAAGGTGAAGTCTCCTGGGCTTACCTTTGAACAAAGGAACTCCTAGGTAGTTAAAAGGCAATGAGCCCTTAGCAAAGCCTAAGATAGAGGACAAAGAATAAATCTTCCTAGGAGTAGCATTTATGATATAGAATCTGCTTTTTTGGATGTTCACTTGTTGACCCGAGGCTTGAGCATAATCCTTCACAAGCTTCCTAAGGCAAATAAGCTCCTTGGTAATCCCTTTACAAAAGATTAGGATGTCATCAGCATAAAGGACATGAGAGGGAGATTGCATTCTATTAGGACCCGAGATTGTGCTAATTTTCTTCTCTGTAGCCAACTTTGTAATTCCCCTGCTGAGAACATCCTCAGCAAGACAAAAAAGTAAGGGGGACAGAGGGTCACCTTGTCTCACCCCCCTAGTACAACTGAAAAAGCCCACATTATTGCCATTTACATTTATTGAGAGCTTAGCAGAATTAAGAATTACCCTTGTCCAGTGGATAAATTTTGAGTTAAAGCCAAAAGCTTGAAGAGTGTCAAGGAGGAATGTCCATTCAATTGTGTCAAAAGCCTTCTTGATGTCAAGTTTGATAGCTAAATTGCTCCCAAAAGCCTTTTGGTCCAGCATATTGATTGCTACTCCCAAAAGCCTTGTGGTCCAGCATATTGATTGCTTCAGAAGTAAGGCATATGCAATCCTTTATCTGTCTTTCCTTAATGAAGCCTCTTTGCTGGTTAGAAATGATTCTTGGAGCAATATCAGCTAATCTATCAGCTAAAACTTTGGTGATGATTTTGAATTGAAAGTTAGCAAGAGCAATAGGCCTGTAATCCTCAATTCTATCAGCACCATGAGTTTTAGGGATAAGGATGACAGAGTTGGAGTTGATGTTTGGCATCAGCCAACTGTGCTTGAAGAACTGCATAACAGCATTGCACACCTCAATGTTGATTATATCCCAGAAATTCTGATAGAAGCAACCAGAAAACCCATCTGGACCAGGGGCACCCTCCTCATTAAGAGCAAACACTGCACTTTTGATTTCAGCTAAAGAAGGCATAGAAGTTAGCATTGAATTATCAGAGTCAGTTACCAGCCTAGGAATTACCTCTTGAATGAGAGAGTTTGGAACTGTGCTATTATGAGAGGCAAACAGATTGGTGTAGTAGTCAAGCACATGGTTTTCTATATCATCTTTAGAAGTTAAAATAGAGTCACCATTCTTCAGCATAGATAGAGATTTGGTGCCCTGTCTGATCTTGGTTATTCTGTGAAAGAAACTGGTGTTTCTATCACCCATAGAGTGCCAATTGATCTTAGCTTTTTCCTTCCAGAAAGCTTCCTCCACCTCAAGAGCAAGCAATAACTCAGATTGAGCCAAGTTTTCCTGCTCCAAAAGATTGGAGTCTGGACCATGATCATTGATAGAATCCTGAATAGCATCCACATTGGCCTTAGCAGAGTTGACTATTTGGTGAATATTGCCAAAAACATTTTGATTCCAAATTATGAGCTCTTTTTTCAGATTCCTGAGTTTTTGAGATAGGACATACATTGGGCAACCCAGGACCTGAATTCCCCAAACCTCAGCAACTAATCTTCTGCAGTCAGAGTTAAGCAGCCACATTTTATGAAATTTAAAGGAAGATTGCCTAGGCTGCACCTGATAATTGGAGTGGTGATCAGAAACAAGTCTGGGCAGAGTGCTACAAGTTGTATTGTTGAAGGAATTTAACCAATCCTCATTTATCAAAGCTCTATCAAGTCTCTTCTCAGTGGATGCACTACCAATTCTTCTGTTAGACCAGGTATATTGAGCCCCTGAGGTTGGAAGGGACATGAGCCCAGCATGATCAATGAAAGCCTGAAATTCAGCACAAGGAGTCCTAGCTGGTAATCTCAGACTCCTACACTCATGAGCACCAAGGACCACATTGAAGTCCCCTATACAGCACCAAGGCCCAGGTAAGTCAGCTATGAGCTTTTGAACATGAAACCAAAGAGATCTACGAAGGATGTGGTTAGTTTGAGCATAAATTGCACAAATGTAAATGATCTTATTGTTGACCAACATAGAAAGAGCAATATGCTGATCAGCCTTTACTAACACTGAAGGAGCTAAGTCAGGGTTGCATAGGACCCATAAAGAGGGGAGATCCTCACCTCTATCATTCACCACCAAAAGCATAAGGTTTAATTCTTTCCAGTACCTGTCTGAGACCCTTAGATTAGGGATTTTAGGCTCAGCAATCATAACAAAATCAGGCTTATTAGACAAGCAAAGATTCTTGAGATAAATTTTAGTTTTCTGGTTACCAAAACCCCTGCAATTCCAAAACAGGGTTTTCATTGAGCAATGTTTAGGTAGGCACCCCTTCGGGTATTATGGATCCTCATAGATTTGGTGCTCTTCCTTAGCTTCTTCTTTTGAGACTTGCTTAGAACTGCTTGGAAATCTTCTTCTCCCTCTATAGAGTCATTATCATCACCCCATAGTCTTCCCACTATCCTCATATCCTCATAGGCAGCCTTGTTATTCATGTCTGAAGTCTCTTGGACAATGACATTTTCATTAGGTAGATCATCATAATCAGACTCCACCTCCCCTATTGCATTGTTGAGTGCCAAATTTTCCAACTCAGGCAAGTTTCCTTCTTCTCTGTCTAACTCCAAATTAATGACTAAGTCATTTATCTGTCTGGATTCAGTGACATTGTTGGTAGCTTGGACCTCTACCAAGTGTGGGACAGTATCAGGCAGGGGATTCTTTTTGGCTCTATATCTTGGAGCCTCCTCTGCTTGATTCTTGGCCATATGACTTTTATCCTTTGGCAATGCTGGTTCCTCATTAACAGGTTTCTTGCCTATTTTCCGACATTGGGACACTGTATGGCCAATTGCATTACAACCTGTGCAGATTCCAGGAAGGTTTTCATACTCTATACCAACGAAGAATGCAAATCCTTCCCTTTCAACCAGTATTTGTTCTGGAAGGTCCCCTAGCAGATTAATTTCTACTAACACTTTGGCATAATGACCAAAAGTTCTGTTGCTCGTTGCACTATCCAAGGATATTGGAGTGCCAATGCCTCCAGCTATGGAAAATAATATTCTTGGGCTCCAATATTCTTGGGGCAAGCCAAGGATCCTGATCCACGATTGAGAATGAGTTTGCTTTTGAAGATTTGGATTGAAGTCTGGGGTCCATAAGAATAACCTCAGAATTCCTGGTTTGAGACTCCAAGTTCCAGTGGAGCAAACTGTTCTCATATCCTCCAAGGAGGAGAATGAAAATTCATAAAACCCCTTCCCTAGAGAGAGCATATTCCACTTACCTATCATGTTCCACATTGCACAAAGCTTGGCTTTCAGATCTAGAAACTTCATAGGTGAATCCCCTTTAGAAAGGACAATCCGTCCATGAAGATGTGTTTTGCATCTATTCAATCCTGCTTGATATTCAGCTTCAGGGATTTTAATGGCCACTGCATCTCCCTTAATACATGGTTGTGGGAGTTGGGAGGTATTTATGTCACAAGTTTGGCCTAGAGCTTGTGCAAAGGTTTTCCTGGAGGGAGGTACCTTAGTTTGTTCTTCTTGCCTCACCGTGGATTGCACATCTAAGAAGGACCAGGGAATAAAATTTGTTGCCATGATGTTGTATCAGATCCAAGAAAGTTGGAGGACCTTCCAATGAAGTTGGAGGAAATCTCATAGCTATTCCTAAACAATTAGGCATTCAACGATGAATCCTTCTTGCATAATCACACATTCATGGACAATCGACCAAGGCTTTTTAAGCCAATCAAACCATCTAGACCTATTCGCATTTTCAGACTTAAATGTCCTAATATTATTACGTTGATGAATTTAGATGTCAAAATATTCTTTCAGCACACATTAATAAAAATATATTCTTACAATAGTTAGCATTATCCTCTAACAATGATAAAAATAGTAATTATGTATACTCGCGATAATGTTACTATATTATTAATCCGTTTTATAAAAATAAAAGTCTAAATAATTGATCTTCTAAAAGTTTTGATGGATTAGAGAACGTCTAGAATTGTACTTTCCTTTACATTCAAATAGAAAAGTGTGAATGTTTGTGTTAGTGCATCTTTTATCTTTAAAATTCTTACCCGAATAATAAAAAAGTATATAAGGTGGGTATATTTCCATGTATATTACAAATTTATTAAATTTCATTATTTATTCTTGTAAATATAAAAAAACGTTATAATAATTAATAGTTGTGATAGTTATCCGGACATTTAATAAATAAAGTTTGTTTGAATTCCGCCGGGTACTATTTTCAAGAGGCCTTAGTTATTATTATTTACGTGAGAAGTCCCTTTGGAATTAGTTCCTCTAACAACATAAGAAACTCTTAAGATTCTAGGGTTGGGGAAACAATATCAACTTGAGTATTATATTTATGTCCTATTTGAGTAGAAAAGTGGTGAGTAATTATTATATTGTCTCTTCTTTATCTCCATATGGATAAGTCAATTTATGTTAATGTTGTATCTTTTTTCTTAACTTTAGTATAGAAAAACATGCATAAATCTTATGATTCTAGAGTTAAGGAAGCAATGTTGAGTCAAGTCTTATCTTATTCGAGTAGAAAAGTAGTGAATGTTTATCGTACTCCCTCTTCTTTCTCTTAATATGGATAATGTAGTATAGACCAATGTTGTATCTTCTTTCTCAACTTTAGTATAGAACATGCAAAAGAAACTCTTAATATTCTAAGGTTAGGGAAGTTGTGTCGACTCTAGTCTTATATTTCTATCCTATTCGAGTAGAAAAGTGGTGAACGATTGTTGTACTGCCTCTTCATTCTCTCAATATGGATAAGAAGGTGTAGATTAATGTTGTATCTTCTTTGTTAATTCTAGTATTCAATATTCATAATATCTTGAAACATATTTGTAAACGCAAGCATGCATCAATGAGTAGAACGGATATGCAAGCATGCATCACATGGATTTTGGTGAAGGTAAAGTTGTAGATAAAGTTGTAGACAAAGTTTGTAGACAAGTTTAAAGACAATCTTGAAGTTATGGAAAAATCAACAATCAACAAAGTCAAAGTCATGGCTCAAGTTCACTCAAGCTCAAGCATTCAAGAAGATCTAGATGCTAATTGTTTTTTTTTAATATTTTCTTGGTCTTAAGATGTTTGATTGGGTCGAGTCTAAGCTACATGAACCTTAATGGAAGTCTCACAACCTAAAATTGATAATAATTCAAATGAGACTTACATACATATGTACATAATTTAAATGCACATGCATAAATACATGATCATATGATTTTGATTCATTAAACAATATTTTAAATCAAACATCATTCAAAATCATGATTCACACTTTAACAAATCATGTTGTAGAATCATATTACATTGAAGTATATTTTTCAAGAAAATCATTAATTGAATAAGGTTTAGTAAATTGATAAGTACCAAAAATGCCTAAATTTCATACATTTTTTATGGCATTTATCCTTGGTAAAATTCAGAAAACCAACTTAATTCAACATTTTTTAGATAAAATATCACAATCTTGTATATATGCTTTTATATTTCTTTTTTATTATATTTTGTAGGATTTAGGTGGAAAAAAGAAGAATTAATCAAATACAAACAAAATGCTTAAAATAAGCCAAAATGACCCACGAATGACATTCTTAAGCTTGATGTGGCAAGCTATGTGCTTAGCCTTAAGCATGACTCAACAAGACTTGGCCTATGTAAAAAGTATGGAGTCAACTTGAAGCTGCTCACTAAGCAGCTTAGCTTAGACCAAGCTCATGCCTAGCTGACCTGAACATCAACTTAGCATGGTCATACCCAACCTGGCACGGTCAGAACACAAGCCTGACACAAGCTAACCTGCTCAAGCAGATAGCTTAGCAGAGCACCTGGACCACCCAGCTTGGAACCACACACCTAACCAGATCAGCAAGCACCAGGCCACAACACCATCAACACAATCAAAGCTGCTCAAGCAGGCAGCTTAGCGATCCCATATAAGCGCCTGACGGTTTTCACCCAGCAACTTGGTCAAGTTTACTTAGCCACCAAGCAATCGTCACATCATTTATGATCTCACTCCAAGTAGCCTCCATAGGCTTTTCAGAGGCAGCTAGCAATAGATGGGTCAATAGCTCACAACAAGCTTGGGTGAGTCAGCCCCAAGCAGGTGACTAAGCTATTTGGCCAAGTGGCCAAACCCATGCTGAAGGGTTTGGTCAACAGCTTGGCGGTGGGCATAAACTTCTACAAATAGGAGGCTCCTGAAAGGGAAAAAAATTCACATTCTCACATACTCTTCCATTCCTCATACTCTCTCTAAACCGAATTCTTCTCTTCTTCTTGTAATTTTCTTGGAGAATTTCTACTCCAGAGTAGTTTAGGTAACTTTATTTTTTAGTTTTTTCCTAATTCAAGAGGAGAAAGGAGATGGCAAATGAGATACAAAAACATAATTTTGTAATCTCATTTCGGTCCAAAAACATCTCATCCTTGGATAGATGGCTCATGATCCTATAAATTCACTTGGATTATGGTGTAATTTCTTCACTTTAATTTATCATCTTTTGAATTCAATTCATTTCATGTTATTACTTTTGGTTAAGTTTTGATTCTTTATGAAGTTTTTAATGCGGTTTAGCTTGATCACCTAAAACTTGATTTAAAGATTCAAAAATGCTTCTTCTTAAAGTGTTGACAAGCGAACTA
The DNA here is from genome assembly GCF_001865875.1 of Lupinus angustifolius. Classification (NCBI taxonomy): domain Eukaryota; kingdom Viridiplantae; phylum Streptophyta; class Magnoliopsida; order Fabales; family Fabaceae; genus Lupinus; species Lupinus angustifolius. The sequence continues at coordinate 19,956,704 of NC_032011.1, read as the reverse complement.
AAAAGTATAATCTACACCTTAGTTCACTTGTCATATCAAGCATCTATTTTAAGCAACTTATGTTCAAGGCTAAATAAAGTAATGGAGCCTGAAGTAGGGTGTGACAACCTACTCCGACGAGTGACACTTAACTATTATTTAGTGTATTACATAAGGTTTGAAAATCATCTTATCATTCTAGGAAACTAGATGAAGGAATTAGAAATGATATGTGGAATTAACCAAAAGTATAACACATAACTTGTAATGTTTTCAAAATCAATTAAGTATAGAAATAATCTCATACTTCCAACCAATTTCGTCCTCAAGAATTTGTGCATATTAGTTGTTTATGTTTATTTACTTGTTAATATTTCATAAACAAAATAAAAAAAAAATATTTAAACATTATTAGTAATATAACATGTTTATAATAATATTCTATTAGGCAATTCCTTGTGGTTCGACATAACCTTATACTATATTACAATTGAATCTTGAAAGATGTGTAAATTGTAAAATAGTAAAGTGGAATTATATTTTTTGACAAAGAAAGAAACCTTAAATCAAAGTACAATTTAATTTATAAATTGTATCTTTGTGAATAGGAAAAATATACAGTTATAATGAATGATCTAACTACTAACTTTTACTTTCTGTCAATTACTTTCCGCAACTAACATTTATTTTCTGTAATTTACATTTCCGCAACTAACATTTATTTATTGCTTTCTTATTTAGTCTTTATACCAACCCTTCGAAAGAAGTAGTACGGTTAAATTATAACTTTACTTTTTTATTTATTTATTTATTCTTTACCAATCTTCCATAAGGAAGTAGTTTGATTAATAAAGGAAAAAGAAAATAAATATCACTCATTATCACTTGTGTTAAATTCCTAAATCCATACCATTATACCGGCGTTGAAATTTATTCCAACAAAGCCGAGATGGTATGAAATTGTTAATAATTCAATAAAACTATGTTTTTTATTAAAAGAACATTCTTGAAACCATTGTACCGATGTTGGAATTTGTTCCAACAAAGCCGAAATGGCGAGAAAAGAATCGACCTGTCATTAAATAAATCAATCATAAACTAGCCTCAATAAATAACAAGAAAAACAATTTCAACAAATTAACGCCGCTGTCGGGGAATTGCTAAATAATAGAATTGATTATTTATTACGCTATATTATTAATAATCTCGTACAAAAAACTTTTTCTTCATATTTGTACAAATTAATTTGAAATTGTACAAACAATGTAAATTATAAATATTGTTTACTCTTAATCATTAACTTTCTTCTGAAAAAAATAGAAACATTTCCTTTGGTGCATGCATTGCAAGAAAAAACAGGTTCAATTTTCTTTTGATCCAAAACTTGAAAAAACTCTACAAAAGAAAAAGAAAGCCCAAAGGAAAGCTAAGAAAAATTCAGAATCAATATCCAATAATCAGCAAACCACTGAAGGATCAAGGGCAGAAAACCAGCCAAACACTGGTGGATTTGTTAATTTTACGCCAAGGAACATGATAAGAATTGGGAGACAACTTGTACCCAAAAGACTCCGGAAATGAAATATGGATTGGTACAGCTAATGTAAGCCAATCTATTTGTCGGTCAAGAGCATGAAGATCTATACAACCATCTCACAAAATTTTATGAGTTGGTTGGTATTGCTGGTGTCTCAGAAACAGAAGAGGAAACCACTTTTTTGAGGCTTTTCCCCTTAACTCTGATAGGGAAACCTAAGAAATGGTTTCTAGATCTGTCTCCACACATTCAGAATGATTGGAATCTGGTGGAGGAGAAATTTATGAGTAGATACTTTCCGCAAGGAAAGTTTATGGATTTGAAAACAACAATTCCCAGTTTTGTTCAAGCTGCTAGGGAAAATCTTTGCGAATCTTGGGATAGATTCAAATCTATGCTGAGAAAGTGCTCAAATCATGGATTTGATGTGCAAACTCAAATCCACATCTTCATCAATGGTTTGCAACAACAGCACAAATGGATTCTGAATGCTACGGCTGGCAGACAACTTTTGACTAAACCACCGCAAGAAGCCATAGATATAATTGAATCCATGGCCATGAATGACCAGAAGATTCAGCACCAAAGAGGACCACTACCGAGGAGAGGTGGAATCCTTGAATTGAGCTCAACCGATTCAATGTTGGCTCAACATAAACCGCTTCAATAACAGCTTGATGAAGTGACCCAAAAGCTTAATGATTTACCTCGATAGATACGAGAATCTTCAAAGAAGCCAGTTTATAGGTGTGAGCATTGTGCTAACCATCCTGAGGCGAGTCATTGTCAGAATGAGGAGGTCCACTTTATGGGTAATCCTTCAAGGCAGAACTTTCAAAATAATTATACTCAAGGGTAATAATCAATTTCAGAGAAATCAGCCTTAGAGACAAGATAATCCTCAAAAACCACCATCACAATTCTACCCAAGGAACAATCAGTACCAACACCCAACACAAGAAAAAATATTAAACTGAAGGACACATTAAATCAGTTCATGCAAATGACGATGCCAAATCAGAAGAACACTGATGCATCTCTGTGGAATATGGAAATTCAAATCAGGCAGTTGGCCAAACAACTAGCTGAAAATCAAAAAATCACATTTTGAGCTAATACAAAAATTAATCCGACAGAGCACTGTAATGTTGTCCTAAGGGGTGAGCCAAGCTCAACTGAGCAGTAGAAAGAAGATGGTGAATTCTAATTTTGTAGGTAACATGCATCAAGCTAATAACGTTAAAAGAGCGCTTGATAGGAGGTAACCTAGTGCATTTTCAATATATATACTATGTTTTTCCTTCTTCTTTTTCTTCTATTTATTATGTTAATTTTTTTATATGACAAAAAGAAGAACAATTTTTATACTCAAAGTAAAATTAATTTTCTTTCTTTTTTAAAAGTCTTTGAGTTTTAGGAAAATAATTCAGAAAATTTTCAAAAAGTGTGGGAAAATATAAAAATTCAAGAATGGGTTATTGGGCCAAGTCAAAATTTTATAAAAACTCAAAAAGGGCCCAAACCAAGGCCAAGTCATGGCCATGGCTCAACCAAAATCGGCCAATCCTTGAAAAAAGATCCACTGCCCAGTGTGGGTAACCATGCTCTCAGTGCAGGACTGACACTAGCCATGTGGTCTAGCGGACAAAATCCCCTCAAAAGAGGATTCTCTCTTATCCTCATATCTCTTGAAAAAAATCAAACTTTTGACCAAAGATTCTCACTCTTTTTAAACCCCTCAATGTTCTGATTTTAAAGCTTTCAAATTTCCTAAAAACTCTCTCAAGTTCTTCTCCAAGTTTTTCACCATCATGTAAGTTTCTTCTTTCTCTTTACTTTTCATTATCTATTTCTTACTTTTTGAAGCCTTTTGTTTGGGAATATGTTTTTAGAAACACATGAAAATAATTTTTTAGAAAACCCAACACAAAAAGTTTCAAAACGTTACAATTTTGTTGAGAGGTGTATATGCTTATTAATTATGTTTAAACTTGAATAGATGTGTTTGTTCATGATTAAAATGATGAAAAATTCTTTGACACATCCCATATGATAGAAATCTAGATCATGAGAACTTGAAAAATAATTTTTGAAACTTTCTATCATAGTGTTTTTGATTGAACCACATATCTTTAGACCAACATGCCTTTCAAAACTTTTGTGAAAATGGATTGTTTGAAAAGAGGGGTTGTTTTGGTGAAAGTGAAACATTTTCAAAATGATTCAACCAAAAAGAATGAGATATGTTGGAAACATGAGTACAAATTCAAAATTATGAATTTCTTTACAAAAAATTTCAAAAATCAACACTTTGAAAACTCATGTTGGCTGAACATTATAAGTAAAAATTGGCATGACACTTGTTCAAAAACCACCAACAATAGAAATATCATTAATTAGTCAAACTTGACTACTTTTTTTTTTACCTTGTGCACTTTTGAATGAGACAACAATTTTTTTTGTTTTGTTTACTTTGACCTTAAGGAATTCGACCATGAATATTCTCAAAGTAACAAATTTGAAGCAAAAATGAAAAAAAACCAAAATACATGCTCTAAACAAATTCCAATCTTGATTTGGAAAAATATTTTGTTCGAATTGAAATTTTTTGTAGGAGTTCATCAAGAAGAGGAAATGAAGCCACTAATGAAGAGAATAGCACCAAATTTGCTTCCAAGGATGCCAAGAAAAAATACAAGGAAATAACTCTAAAAAGTGCAAGCAATATGGAAAAGATTGGCAACTTGGATGAAGATGAGTTTGGAGACTTCACTTTCATAGTGGAGAGGTACGGTTGGCAAAAGCTTGCTCAACCCTAAAATATGTTCTCATTGGACATAGTGAAGCAATTTTATGACAACTCCATTATTTCAAGTGAGGCAAGGATGAATCAGTATACATGGGTGAATGGGACCCAAGTTTTTTATGACAAGTACATGATAAATTATTACTTGGGCAACCCATGGAATCCATCATCAACAAATGATCATGACTTGTGCACTTATCAATTGAAGTTAAGTGTTGCCTATTTAGGGGAAGGTGAAGGACATGATGAAGCTTATGTTAGAAAAATGCTATGTTTGGAAGGCTTGGAGCTCAACCAAAGTGGGCCAATCTTCAGATTTTGTATGACCCAAATGTCACAAATTTGGGCCATTTTTGTGTTATCCAACATATGGCCTTCCTCACATGACCCTGATTTTCCAATCCCCAAGGCAAAACTCATCAGTTCTATATATGATAAAGACTCCATTGACATTGTTGCAATCATATCTGATGCTATTAATGATTGCATCACAACGGGAGTTCTTTCAATGATTTCACCTTCATTGATCACTAACCTTTGCAAGTATCAACTAGTACCTGGACCTTGCAAGGAGGTTACGACCTTGAAGACTGAAATCAATTCATCAAATGTAAGCACTTACTACAAAGAGAAAAGCATCTCACAAGCTCGAGTTGAGCTTAGGAAAGTTTTTTGGTAATTTGGTCCAAGATCAACAAATTACTCATGGGAGGACAATGATGTCTAAGCTAGACGCCATCATACAAGAGCAACATATTCAAAACCTACAACAAAAGGTCTCATATCGAGGCATCAAATGGATCTACAAGAAGTTGCATAACATCTTTGGAAAAAGATCCAACTTCAAAGGAGGATCCTATGAGGAATTTGTTGCAAGCACAAAGTGGCCCGAGGGAAGATCATAAGACACAAGTGAGGAGGAAGATGAAGATTGAGAAAACTCTTTCTGGTTTTCTCTTTTTCCTTACATGCATTTCTAAGTTAATTATCTTTCTTTTTGAATATTTGGTATTACGTTTTAATGTTCTTACTATGTTTTAAGTTGTTACTATGTTTTTAATTTATGTTATGTTTTATGTTTTATTAAGTTTATATTTAGTAATATGCTATTTGTCTTTAAAAGAAATTCATATGCATCAAACATCTCCTTAAAACCAATTTTTCCATTGGCTTGAGGACAAGCCATAATTTAAAGTGGGGGAACATGGTTTAATGCATATGAAATTTTTTAAAGAAAGCTAATAGTGTATATAAGATTTTATAGTTAATTAAAAAGTAATTTGGCTGTCCCTAAATTAAAAAAAAAACTCAAAACTGAAATCAAAGTGGCTAAATGAAAAAGGTTGTGGCATGATTTCATGATTATAAATTGCTAAGCATATCTTGACTTAAGTTTTTATTGAGAAAAATGAGATATGTGCTAAACTTTTTGTGAAAACATCACATAATGTCATAATTTGAAATTTTTTGCAAATAGAATTTAAATTTGTGTAACATAATCTTTGCAAACAGTTTTTAAATCAAGAAGTGTAAATCCAAACCAAGTGAGGGAGTGAGCCAAATACGTGAGGATCAAACTTAAATCACCATTTAATTTGTCTAATTAAACTTGTTTGAGTCTTTAAAATCTCTTAATTGCATAAAATTGATAGGAAGTGATCAAGGCCTGTTATTTCTTTAGTTGTACCAAATGGCCAAAAAGTCTAACAAAAAATTAGGATTATCCTTTGATAAGCCCCTTTGAGCAAAACAAAGTAATACAATTTTTTTTCAAATTACCACATAAAACCGAAATTCAAAGAGAACATGAATTTTTGAAAAGGGTGTTTGAAAGAATCAAGTTGGAGGGAGAAATTGGTGGACTTGGCTCCTAAGCTTCTTAAAAAGAAAAATAAATTTTGTTCTCAATCTCTTTACAAAAAGAAAAAAAAATTGTAACAGAAAGTGAAAAACAAAACGAGATTGAGAAATACAAAGAAAAGTCAAAAAGAAGTCAAGATTCAAAAGCTAAGAGGTAGGGAAAGAAAATTATCGGAAAAAGTAGAGTGAAATGCTTCATTGACAAAATTTTACAAAATGTTCTCTTTTTACTTAAACTTAAACTCATTATCTAAAAAACCATGATTATCTAGACCAAGCCTCATTAAAACCGAAAACAAGACCTTAGTGATCCTTGATTGATTATGCAATTTAAGAGAATAAGTGAGACAGAAAACAAGTTCAAATTAATACAATCAAATGGTTGAAAAATTGAGTCAAACACTTACCCCTTTAATGTTCCAATTTTGAACTTGTGTGAAAAAACACTTTTTGATTAAAAAAATATTTTCCTAGGTAAATTGTTGCACATTTTTAATGAACAAAAGCATACATTTCATGTTTGAAGCATTATGTGTAAAAAAATTCACAACTCATGAAAAATCTCATTGAAAACATTTTTTGATCATGCTTAAACAAATTTGCAATCATGACAATCATATCTTAAGAATTAGCCAAAATTTTGATTTCGAATGTGCTTTAACATTTGTTTGAGGACAAACAAAGTCTTAAGTTGGGGGAGTTGATAAGTGCCAAAAATGCCCAAATTTCGTACACCTTTTAGATAAAATATCACAATTTTGTATATATGCTTGTATATTTCCTTTTTATTATATTTTTTAGGATTTAGGTGGAAAAGAGAAGCATTAGTCAAATACAAACAAAATGCTTAAAATAGGGCAAAATGATCCACAAATGACATGCTTAAGCTTGACGTGGCAAGCTATTTGCTTAGCCTTAAGCATAACTCCGCAAGACTTGGCCTATGTGGAAAAATATGGAGTCAACTTGAAGCTGCTCATGGAGCAGCTTAGCTTGGACCAAGCCCACGCCTAGCTGGCATGTACACCAACTTAGCACGGTCAAACCCAACCTGGCACGGTCGGAATACTAGCCTAGAACAAGCCAACCTGCTCAAGCAGACAGCTTAGCAGAGCACCTAGATCCCCCAGCTTGGAACCACACACCTAACCAGATCAGCAAGCACCAAGCCACATCACCATCAGCACGGTCAGAGCTGCTCAAGCAGGCAGCTTAGCGGTGTCATATAAGCACCTGTCAGTTTGCACCCAACAACTTGGTTAAGTTGACTTAGCCACCAAGCAACTGCGACATCATGCATGAACTCACTTCAAGTAGCCTTCATAGCATTTTCAAAGGTAGTTCACAACTAGCTTGGGTGAGTCAACCCCAAGCAAGTGACTATGTTGCTTGGCCAAATGACCAAACCCATGCTGAAGGGCTTGGTCAGCAGCTTGGTGGTGGAAGATAGGAGCATGGTAGTTGGCAGAAACTCCTATAAATAGGAGGCACCTCAAAGGAAAAAATTCACATTCTCACATACATTTCGATTCCTCATACTCTCTCTAAACCGAATTATTCTCTTCTTCTTGTAATTTTCTTGGAGAATTTCTACTCCAAAGTAGTTTAGGTAAGTTTAGTTTTTAGTTTTTTTCTTAATTCAAGAAGAGAAAGGAGATGGCAAATGAGATATGAAAACATAATTTTAAAATCTCATTTCGGTCCAAAAAGCATCTCATCCTTGGATAGATGGCTCATGCTCCTACAAATTGACTTGGATTATGGTGTAATTTCTTTTCTTAAATTTATCATCTTTTGAATTCAATTCATTTCAAGTTATTACTTTTGGTTAAGTTTTGATTTTTTATGAAGTTTTTAATGCGGTTTTATCTTGATCACCTAAAACTTGATTTAAAGATCCAAAAAATGCTTCTTCTTAAAGTGTTGACAAGTAAACTAAAAAGTATAACCTACACCTTAGTTCACTTGCCACATCAAGCATCTATTTTAAACAACTTATGTTTAAGGCTAAATAAAGTTAATGAAGCCTGAAGTAGGGTGTGACAACCTACTCCGACGAGTGGCACTTAACTATTATTTAATGTATAACATAAGATTTGAAAATCATCTTACCATTCTAGGACACTAGATGAAGGATTTAGAAATGATGTGTGGAATTAACCGAAAGTATAACACATAACTTGTAATGTTTTCAAAACCAATTAAGTATAGAAATAATTCCATACTTCCAACCAATTTCCTCCTCATGAATTTATGCATATTAGTTGTTTATGTTTATTTACTTGTTAATATTTTATAAACAAAATCAAACAAAGATATTTGAGCATTATTAGTAATATAACACGTTTATAATGATAGTCTATTAGACAATTCCTTGTGGTTCGACATAACCCTATATACTACAATTGAATATTGAAAGAGATGCAAATGTAAAATAGTAAAATGTTAACTTATAAATTTTATTTGTTGACAAAGAAAGAAACCTTGAATCAAAGTACAATTTAATTCATCAATTGTATCTTTGTGAAAAGGAAAAATACACAGTTATAATGAGTGATCTAATTACTAACTTTTACTTTCTGTCATTTACTTTCCGCAACTAACATTTATTTTCTGTCATTTACATTTCCGCAACTAACATTTTTTTAATGCTTTATTATTTATTCTTTATACCAACCCTTCGAAAGAAGTGGTACGCTTAAATTATAACTTTATTGCTTTATTTATTTATTCTTTACCAACCTTCCATAAGAAATGGTTTGATTAATAAAGGAAAAAGAAAATAAATATCACTCATTATCACTTGTGTTAAATTGCTAAATCCATACCAGTATACCGGCGTTGAAATTTATTCCAACAAAGCCGAGATGGTATGAAATTGTTAATAATTTCAATAAAGCGAAGTTTTTGATTGTAGGAACATTCTTGAAACCATTATACCGGCGTTGGAATTTGTTCCAACAAAGTCGAGATGGTGAGCAAAGAATTGACCTATCATTAAGTAAATCAATCAAAAACTTGCCACAATAAATAGCAAGAAAAACTATTTCAACATTAATCGATTAAGCTATGCAAAATTGGGAACACATTAATCAGTTAAGTTAAGTGCTAATCGATTGATGATACTTATAGTTTCAGAAATCTTGTTTTCTAAAGATTCGTTAATCAGTTAAGTAGAGTGTTAATTGATTAAATATATCAGAAAACAGAACTGTATATTAACCCAACCTTTTCCATTTGCATCATAATAACACAAACATGAATTTCAGAGAGCTTATATACTGTCATATCCAAAGAAACATTTTCCTTACCGTTTCTGAAAAGGAGAAAAAAGGGAGAAAAGAGAAAAGTTCTTGAATCTTTAGAAGTTATTTTCAAGAATTGTATTGTCAAATCTTTTGTAAAGAAACCTTGCATCTCACATTTCTATACTTTGAGTTTGTGAGACTTGTAGAAAGGTTCTTAGATTCTGGAAGAGTGTTTATTCAGCACATTGAGGTGCAATCGCTTGTTTTGTATACATATTTAGACTCTGGTATAAACATTTCACTTAGGTGCGTGATATCACCAAGTAAAAGAGAAAAGGTTTGGGAAAACCCTAGTTAGAAATGGCTAAGTGTCATTAGAAGCTATGTTCACTATACAAGAATCTTGGTAGGAGAAGTTAGAACAACACTATTAAAAATGAGGAGGAAGAACATCCATAACGCTCATTCAAGCGAGTACTGTCCATTTGGATAGGCGGATATAACTTCAACAACGCATGACTAAAAAAACATTGTTGGACATTAGTGATGTTAGCACTAGCTTGAATGAGTTCTGTTAAACATCACACCTTTAAGGTGGCGCCATCAATTTACATCTATTAAGCAATGCTTTATTAAAGAAGTGTTGTTGAAGATGATATAGTAACATGGCTTTCTTATATGAGCATTGTTGCTTGGATACGATGTTTACATATCCGAAAAATTAATGGTAGATTATGCGTCTCTTTCTTTGTTTCCACATTTGCCAAGGCCGGTGGTAGAGATTCTCTTTCCATTTGAATCTATATATGTTGTGGTTCACACTAATTATTCTATTTCCTTTTGTTTTTTTTCCAATGTTGTTTTGTTTCAGTAAGTACTCCTTTTCTTTTCTCCTTATTTGTATTTGTATTTGTCTAATCAGACATTGTTTTATTGATTGTCTCCTTTTATAATTATTCATGACACCCAAATAGAAGAAGATAGGATGGGGGGGAAAGAAACCAAAGCTTTGAGGCAGAAAGAGAAGTTTTGTTAAAAAAAATAGAAAAAAGATATTGCTACAATAGAATCTGTATATCAATTTTGCTTAATTTACTAGATTTGAATGTTTAATCTTTATTTATCTATTTCTAATTTTTTTTTATTTTTTTCCAACCATTCTTAACGACCACAAGGGAAAATGACTCAGGCAATGTGGAATTTCTTAATTCTATTAGGCAAATAGGGGATGATTTCTTCGACTGAATAATTATTGTTAATTTCTTTTTTGTTGTTTTTCTTTTGGATGATTAATTGTGTAAACTCCATGAACAATTGCATTTGTCTTTTGGATGGTTAATTCTATTTTGTTGTTGTGATAGAATTGAACATTGTATTTTGTTAATATATATATATGTTTAATTTGAAGAATGAAATTTTTTATTTTCTTCTACAATATAACTCAACAAATCTTCATTGTGTTGTATATATCAATATAACTATTTATCTTATATGTGTTGTATATATCAATATAACTATTTATCTTGTATGTGTTGTATTGTTAATAATTATATGTTGTTATAATCAACAACATATAATTCTCAATAACAACACATATATTATTACTTCAACAACGCTCATTCAAGAAAGTGTTGTTAATTTGAATAGGCGGTTATGTTTAACACGTATAATATAACTTCAACAACACACTTTCATGAAAGTGTTGTTAATTTGGATAGAGGGTTATGTTTAATAGTGCACCTTCAAGACAGCGCTGTTAATTTACATATATTCAACAACACAGGATTAAAATAACGTTGTTGATAGGTTATGACTATGAGATGTCAAAACCTGGATTCACCTCCTGGATGTGTAACAACGCTTCTTTAAGGGTGCGTTGTTGATATGACATCAATTCCACAACGCATTTTTAAGATGCACCGTTGAAGGAGTCATATCAATAGCGATTTCTTAAATAAGCATTGTTGAAGATGTCATATCAACTACGATTTCTTAAATAAGCGTTGTTGAGTTGTTACAACTTTTAAATATCCAAAATTTATTCACACTTTTCTCTACACTCTCAAACTTGTTCAAAAAGAAAATCTCACACTCAGAGAAACTCATACACTGAGAAAACCTCATATCAGCTCAAAAACTTTCATCAATGGCTTCCCAACATGGTGATCATGATTCTCATAGTGATGACGATGTTACACTGACTACACAAGACAAGCAACTTGTTGTTCATAAATGAATTCCGCGTAAAATGACTTCCATGAATAATGTCATTCGTGCAAGAAGCAAGGAAGTGAAGCTAGCCGTGGAAAGGAACACAAATGGGCAACCTATATACTCGAAGGGTGGCATATCTAGAATGAAATAATAGTAAGTTTCTATTTAAGTGTATGTTTATGTGTTTTCATACAATGTGTAAGTGTTTTCACGCAATGTATATGCTTTCATGCAATTTATATGTATTTTTGTGTATTCAGGCAATGTATATGCTTTCATGCATGCAATAGATTTATGTGTTTTATATTTTTGTGTTTTCAGTAAACTTTTGATGTTGGTGAGGAGCATAAGGATTACATCCTTAAATCTGCTGGCAAGGCTCTCCGACAATTCAGAATTGATGATGGAAAATATATCAGAGATGCTGATGACAATGTCAACCTCAAACCTCCAACCAAATATGCAAATTTCATTGAGCATGAGGATTGGAAGGATTTTGTCACTGTATGAACAGAAGATGTGTTTTATATTAACGTTGTTTGTTCTTGAAGAAAGTAAGTAATGAAAACCGCAAGAGGGCATCTAAGCCTTTGTGTCCATACTGATCTTCTAGAGCGAAGTATAGTGGATTTGAGGGGAAAATGTAAGTATTGTTAATTTGTAAGTATATTATTGGTTAAGTTTTGTATCCTTATATCTAATTATATTATCTTTGGTTACGTTTTGCCAGTTGGAACAAAACGATACACCCTCGGTTCAACATGCAATAGACCTTGATGTTCTATGGTTGGATGCCCATAAGACAAGGACGGTGTCACCGATAATAAACAAGTTCAAGAAGTGGCAAACTATATTGTAAATGCTCATTGATCATTTAATTCAACTTGATTTTCATACTTTATTTATTAATGTGATTAATTAACATTATGTTCATTTTTTCTTGTTGTGTCAGGTTGCCCTAAAAGAAAAGGAGGGAGAGCTACAGACCCCAGATAGTGAGATAGTACTTAATAAGGTATTAGGACAGCCTGAGTACTCTGGTCGTATCCGGGATGCAGGATTTGGGGATAGCAAGCAAATATTTGTACCACATCCAAAGCGAGTAACCAAAGCCCAAATGAATTAGATGCAAAATCAATTGGAGAACTTCATGCAACAGTTCAATGAATTCTTACAATCAATGAAGTTGAAGGATGCTCAGTGGCAATGACAAGCTGCTGGCACTATTCCTTCAAGTATAAACGATAGTTGCACACATGCTCCTCACAACATTCTCATTCCCATTCCTGAGGTAAATTAATTATATGTTTTAACTATATATATGTTTTTATGATAGTCATAAACTAATTATATGTTTTAACTACCATATAGGGCATTAGTACTTGCGAACCTTTCATGGATATCCCATCTAGCTGAGTAGTGGGTGTTGGTAAAGTATACAACTTGATAGATGATATGTTGCATAATGCACCTATATTACCCCATCATGTGAAGGTCTTGATTGATGTTGCAATCGATGATGATGGGTTGTTTCCAATTCCTCTCGATGAGGATATCTTGATAGTGGGAGGGGCAATTGGAACTTATGTGGCTTGGCTAATGGACCTTGTACGTGTAGTTCATTATAAGGTATGATTTTCACCTTATGATCACTCATATTATATATATATATATATATATAT
>NC_032011.1:19941576-19942409 GCF_001865875.1 Lupinus angustifolius | reverse complement strand
TGAGGATGAGGAAGAGAATGAGGATGAGGATTAGGATTAGGATTAGGATGGGGATTCGGATTAGGATTAGGATTAGGATTAGGATTAGGATTAGTATTAGGATTAGGATGAGGATTAGGATTAGTATTAGGATTAGGATTAGGATTTGGATCAAGATTAGGATTAGGATTAGGATTAGGAGTAAGATAAGGATTAGGATTAGGATTAGGATTAGGACTATTATTCGGATTAGGATTAGGGTTAGGAATAGGATAAGCATGATCATGAGGATGAGGATGAGGATGAGGGTTAGGATGAGAATTAGGATTAGGATTTAGACTAGGGTTAGGATTAGGATTCGGATGAGCATGAGCACGAGGATGAGCATGAAGATGAGGATGAGGGTTAGGTTGAAGATTAGGATTAGGATTAGGATTTGGATGAGGATTAGGGTTAGGATGAGGATGAGAATGAGAATCAGAATGAGCATGAGGGTTAGGATGAGGATGAGGACGAGGATGAGGATGAGGATGAGGACGATGATGAGGATGAGGATGAGGATGAGGACGAGGATGAGGATGAGGATGAGGATGAAGAAGAGGATGTGGATGAGGATGTTGACGAGAATGAGGATGAGGATGACGATGAGCATAAGGATGAGGATGTTGATGAGGATGTTGATGAGGATGAGGATGAGGATGAGGAAGAGGATGAGGATGAGGATGAGGATGAGGATGAGGATGTTGATGAGGATGAGGATGAGGATCAGGATGACGATTAGGATGAGGATGAGGATGAGGATGAGGATGAGGATGAGGATGAGGATGAGGATGAGGATGAGGATGAGGATGAGG
>NC_032011.1:19923363-19941476 GCF_001865875.1 Lupinus angustifolius | reverse complement strand
TAACAGCATTTTAAAACGTGTTCCAGTAGCAACCACTTTTCAAAGCAGTTGGGTTAATCGATTAAAGTATTAGTTAATCGATTAACATCATTTTTAAATGTGTAATTTTAAATATAAAACCTCAAATACGTTATGCACTTAGTTCATACATGTTTAATACTTAGTTTATGCCTAGAATGCACATATACATGTATTTAAGTAATGCATGAACATATTATGAATGACATATCTCAAAGATGAAATGATTTAGAAAGATTTATGCATATGAGACATGTATTAGGTGCCCTAAGCCTTGACTCATCTTAAACTAGATTCTAGTCTAAGCCTAGTACCAATTAAAGACTTAAGCACGTTGATTTGTTGGTGATCTTCAAGCTCTTATTAGCACAAGTTGTCCTCATCAAAACCATGGCATATAAAGAGAGCTTTCCAAAGTGTTCCTCTTGACATGCACACTTTCATTAACTACAACAATTTCCATGTGCCGAATTAAGGAGTCATCAAGTCTCATTCATCATATGACTTAATTGTGAGCCGTGCACTTAAGGAAGAATGGAATCTCATGCTCATCACTACCCAACTGTGGCAATCAAGACATCTTAGGCCTAAGTCATTAAGTTTGTCTTTGAATTGTAATAAAGCGCCCGAAACACATGTGCTCATATCTTTACCATCCGAATGTAGTCTAGTTTAGAAGTAGATTCATTTAGTTTATGGAATCCAATGTTAAAATTACCATGCATTAGTCTTAGTAGCAAACTGTGGGAGCCTAGTGGTTTGCCTACAAATGTAATTCTTTTGCAATGGAATAAACAAGTTAAGTTAAGTTGAATTCTTTGTGAATCAAAAAGGATAATATCCTTGTGAGAGTATTCTCCAAACCTTCTTGGCTGAACCAAGATTAGAAGTTCTTATCAAAAACCAAGTTCTTGTGGCGAGCATCACTTTGGCTTATCAACACCTCAAGTGTTGTGGCACCTTCACCTCAAATCTATTCCATCTTCTTTTATCCAATTTCATATTTCCGTTGCTTACTCTCAAAAGCTCTACTCAACCGTGAGCTTGGGCCAAGCACCATCCAAGATAGATCGTTCAAGAGCCTTTTAACCAAGAGGTTCACATCACATTTTTACCATAAAATGTACTAGCGACTCTAAGAAAGTCGTACAGCCGAAAATCGGGGCGCAACAATTATGGTGAGTTTGATTTCGACATTAATGATGAAGCCATGTCTCTCCTTGTCAAAAAATTCATAAAGTTCTTAAGAAACAAGGGAGGATTCAGAAAGATTCGGAAGGAAAATGCAAAAGACTCAATCAAAAAGAGCATGTATTCCAAAGACAAAGCAACTTGCCATGAGTGTGGGAAAGTAGGCCACATTTGGTACACATGTCCTCATTTTCTCAAGAAGATTGAGTATGACAATAAGAAAGACTCTCAAGACATCAAATCTAAGAAGACATATATCGTTTGGGATGTACCCGAAGAGAATGCTACATCAACAAGCATCTTGCAAGATGAAGAATCGAACAACCTATGCGTTATGGCTTAAAATATGAAATCTTGCAACGTAAGTGAGCAAGATAAATCTAGTGAGGAAGCTCTTCCGACTCTAGTTCTAATTTTGATGATTCCCCCATGTATAATATACTTTATGGTGCTTATGTTGAAATGAATGAAGAACTTAAAAATTTAGGAAAAAGTATGCGGATAGGAAAATGTTGATTTTAGAACATGAAAAGAAATTTTGTGAATTGCAAACTTTTAATGATCAACTTAAACTTGAAAATCAATCATTGGATCTTATCTATGCTAACTCTTCATGTGATTTTCTAGTAAGTTAAATGTGACACATACTTGTAAATATTGCCCTTTCTTGGAAAAATAAAATAAAATTTTAAAAGACAAAGTAGCAAATTTCACAACAAGTAGTCACAACTTAAACAACTTAATAGCTACATGTAAAAATGTTGAGAATAAGTATGGTTTGGGATATATGCATGCAAAGAACAAATTTCACAAGAAACGGGTTCGATTTCTCAAAACTTTCATATCTTAAGTCTCCTACTTGATTTTATTGTGGAATGCATGGTCATACTTTGAGTTCATGTCATATTAGATTGCATGGTATTCTAGATGGACAATATATGTGGATTTCTAAGGAACATGTTCCCAAGCTAACTAACATCAAGGGACCCAAGATCATTTGGGTACTGAAAACATGTAAGTAAACATGTTTTGTAGGTGTGCCTAAGGACCTATGATCATCAAATCATACTTGGATAGCAGATGTTCTAGGAACATGATAGGTGAGAAGATCCTGATTTATTGACCTATCACCTAGGAAAAGGACAATGTCACCTATGGACAATATTGTCAAAAGTCAAATGCTTGAAGTTGGAAAGTTTGTGCTATAAAGGGAATAATGTATCTCTTCTAACTCTAAGTGTTATATCATCTTTTAAGTGATATAGATAGTATTATTCATGAAATCCTAATGAGGCCACATTTTTTAGAAAACCCCCTAAATATCATTTTTAAGGCCAAAAATCATATTTTTCTCATTTACATGCTTTTGAATGCAAATGCTTCATTTTAAACATTTATAAGATCCTGTAAGCATGTTTGATTGAAAGTGATTGTAGAAATATTCTCTAGGATAATGTAATCATGATAAAGTACAACAAGTATACTTTATGTTAAGACCAATGACCAATTTTTTAAAAGTCTACACAAATTTATATTTAATAAGCCAAAGGAAATGCATGTTTAATGTTTCATAGGTGCTCATGAGGATGCACATTCTAAAGATTAAAGTATTATGGAATAAGATAAAGACAAGAATCAAGAACTTGAAGAAAGGCTAAAGAAGATTCAATATATGGCAACTTCCAAGTACTTCGATGAGGATGAAAAACATAAAGCTAAAGATGTAACTATATCGAGGTATCATTGATTCCTTACTGGTTTATCATATATTATGTCTGATATCATCCTTAGTGTTTGCGTGTATGCTAGATGTCTAATTAATCCTAAAAGAATCGCATGTATCGCCAATAAATGCATGTTTTCTTGATTGTATATGCTTTCATATGTTTTGGCTCTGGTTTAGTGTATATTAAGTGTTTAGGATAGGTTCTTTCTAGTGGATTCCTAGTAAGCCCTTAAAATAATCTAAATTATGGTAAAATTTATCATAGTGACCTATTTAACCGATTGGTCTATGATTTAGTCAATTACCTTGGTATTTCCTATGAATGTTAATTAATTATATATGCCCTTAATCGATTACATGGGCTAAAGGTTTTAAATACTTCATCGATTAAACTGGGACATAATCAATTATTTGTGTTAAATTTTCAAACTCGTTTATCGATTAACAAAAAAGTTAATCAATTAAATTGAGTCACATAACATGTTCAAGTATAGTTCTAGTTCAGGTCTATCTAACCCTAACCTCGTATTTTTTGTCTTCTTCTTCAAAATTCATCTTCGATATCGCCTTCAAACTCAAATTTGAGCTACACCATCTCAATTCTTTTCTTCCTCTAATCGTCTAAACTGTTGGGTCCCACAAGGCTTTGTCACTCACCTAGAGGAAACACAAAATTACACACTGTTTAATTGATTATACACAGACTTAATCGATTAACTCAATCTGTTAATAAACGATTAACTAAACAACTTAATCGATTATGTAGTTCAGTTTCAGTGGAAAAAAATTTCTTTTGATCTCCATGATTACCAAGATTCAACCAAACTTGTACGCACTTATTACAGACAGTTACGAATAGTAAATGCACAATACATAATATGCAATTATCAGAGAATTATATGCATATCAAGTTAAGTAAAACAAGTAATGCGGAAATGTAAAAGATAAGGGAAAAGAAGAATGAGACTCGACTTTTATCCTAGTTCGTTTGCGGGTCCACTTGCAAACTACATTCAGGCATCCCCTTCTAATCCTGGGAGATTTTTCTTCACTATGGAAAATCAATGTTCTTTACAAACAAACTTCCAATACAAGATGCAAGATGCTACTTTCTTGGAACCGTTGAGCCCCTACTATGGTTTGACTACTAAGCTCGCCTACTAGAATACCACACTGTTCATGAATCTAGACCCAACCTAAGTATTGCTTAATACCAAGCCTCTTGGTTCTCATGAAAATACTTACCTAACCGCAGCTAGGGTTTTCCCAAACCTGTTCTCCTTCTATAGTGATACAACACACCAAGAGAATGTGTTAATGCCTTAGTTTAAAAATTTTCTTCAAGTTACATGTGCACCTAATAAGTGCAGATTTTACACTCTTCTCACAATCTTAGAACCCTTCTAAAAGATCTCACAATTAAATAATAGAATGTGTGAGATGCAAGGTTTATTTTTGACAAAGATTTGACAATAAAAGCCCAACGAGTATCTTGTAAAGATTCACCCTTTTCTTTTCTCAAAAGAACACTTAGAAAATATTTCTAAAGATATGAAATTCTGAGCTTTAAGATTTCCTGAATAATGTGTAAAACTCTTTGTTTCAAAAACGTGTTCTCCCTCTATGAATCAAAGTTCCTCTCTCTCAATTCATTATTTAGCAATATGAAAAACTTGAGTTAAAATAATATTATGTTTTTATCTGAAGTTAATCGATTATGCTTAACCTTAATCGATTAACGTGTTCCCAAGGAATTCAATGATTAATTGATTAACATATATTTTAATTGATTAATGATTTTCTAAAATGATGAATGAACCTCCTACATGATTTATAAACTAAGGATGCATGCCTTTGAATGATGTATGATTTTAAAACACTTTTTAAATGCATTCAAAACATATGATCATGTATGTATGTATGTGCATGTAAATCATGTATATATGCATGTAAGTCTCATTTTAGATATGATTGATATTAGCTTGTGAGACTTTCATTGGGGTTCATCCTAGCCTAGACTCTTACAAAGCAAGCATCTTAAGACTTAATAAAGATATAAAAATACCTAACCCCTAGATCTTCTTTTGAATGCTTTTCCTTGTCTGAACTTGAGTCTTGACTTTATAGTTGATACTTATTGTTTGTTAATTTGCTCATCCTCTCAAGCTTGTCCTTGAACATTAATCATGTTGTCGATTCGTTGTCTTTATCAATCTTTTGTCTTCATCAAACTATGTGTGTCATTTGTCTTCATCAAAGCATATGTGATGCATGCTTGCATCTTCAATATCTCATTCATGCATGCTTGCATCTTCAATCTCTCATTCATGCATGATAGCATCTTCATAACCCATCAATTTGTCTCAAAGTCACTTACCCACATTTACCCCCTTTTGAAAACCTAATTCCGTTTCTATTTTAATCGATTATCAATCCTCTGTTTCAACCAAAATGAGTCAAGATAGACCCAAGAGAGTGAAACACATTGCTGGAATCAAACGCTCTCTTTCCTATCGGGGGCGTGTGAGAAATTTGAATGATGGATGTTCATCTTTTGGGCTTGGGCTGAATCTCACATTTGGCTTGGATCTTTTCTATGCTCCTACTCCTCAAACAGAAAGGTTGGCTAGATTTATCATACAGAAGGCTACCTATATTTATTATATCTAACACGGAATGGATGGTGGAGCAAGGGTTCCAATTCTCACATGAATTGGAAGTGAAAGGGGTTGTAATACTTATGGAGTTAAACAATAGCATTTACCACTCTCTAGTTCATGATTTTTATGCGTATTTTTAGTATAAGGATGGTGGTTATCGCAGTTTAGTGCAAAGGAGGTTGATTCATTGAATAATGAGTTGTTTATGGCATTTGGAGACTTGGCAAGTGATTTTCCCCCTATTGGTGATTGCAACAATGAAAAATGGAGTGCTTATGACTCCACGGAGATGTATAAGTCGTGCTTGTGAGGACCTCAATACTTCGTCCAAGGTGAGCTGACTAAAGTTGGTTCATTATCTGTGGAGAATAGGCTGCTACATTACGTGATTGCATACATTCTGCTTCAGTGCAACACTAATCATGCACACCCAATCGTAAATGATTTGAAACAGATGTTTGCTATCAAGGAAGGTATTCTGATTAGCTGGTATGCTGAGATTTTGAAGGTTATGTCGGGCATTACCTCTTCTTCCTCAAGATTATTAGCTTATGGGATATTTATCTCTCGTGTCATTGATCACATTAGGATTGACACATCTGGTGTGGACACTATTGCTATGAATCCCATGGAGCATATGATTGATGAGAGTCTCATTCACAAGATGAGTATCTACAAATATGATAGTAAAAGGATGTAACATAAGGACCATAAGACTGTTGTTGATCTGGATTTATCGGATGAGGAAGAAGGTTCTAACCAAGGTCAGTAGAACCAAGAGCAACAATATGACGAGGCTTCTCGTATGCATCAAGCGCTTTCATTTAGTTTTGCTCACTTGGATGCCATGGAAAATGCCTAAATGAGCGGATTGATTCAAGAATGGAAGCCATTGAGAATCAGATGCAATCCATGGAAGATAGGCTCATGACGGGGTTTCATTGACAACAAGAGGGAAACCAAAATCGTTTTGATCAGGCTAGCTATTTCTTTAAAACCTCCAGTGGCTTTAAACAACCTTCTCCTAGTTAGTCTAGCTTAGAGCGTCACGTATTATCTTAGTTAGGTTCTGGTGTTAGGAGTTTATGGTTTGTATATTTTGTTCAATGCGTTATAATCTCAGAATTTGTTACTTTGTATGTTGAATTGTACTCGCATGACATGCTTAATTGTTCTTTTATGCTTACTTTGATATTATGTACTTTGATTTCATTGCATCGTAATCGTTTGATCAATGAATGAATATTGGCTTTTAATCTGTTGCATTGGTCACACTGCCTTTAATCTGTTTATCTTGACATGAATAATGTGGTACATTGAATTATGCAATTAGTGTGTAATCTAAACAAAATTCTAAAATAATAGTTCTCTTAATCGATTAATTGCATACATAATCGATTAAGACTAGTCCAAAAATGCATTTTTGTGTGATGAAGACAAAGATTGAAGACAAAAGTTGAAGACCACAAAAGGTTAAAGACAAGTTCAAATACAAGCTTGAAGACATGGACAAATCAATAAACGACAAACTCAAAGTCAGGGCTCAATTTCACTCAATGTCAAGCATTCAGGAAGATCTAGAGGCTAAGTGTTTTTATATTTTCTTAGGTCTTAAGATATTTTATTGGGTAGAGTCTAGGCTAGGTGAACCTTAATGGAAGTCTAACAACCTAAAATTGATCATAACTAAAATAAGACTTACAAGTATACATGATTATATGATTTTGATGCATTAAACAAAGTTTTAAATCATACATCATTCAAAGTCATGCATCATCTTTTCAGAAAAACCTTAATCGATTAAGGTATAGTTACTCGATTAAGTTATGCAAAATTGGAACCCGTTATTCGATTAAGTTAAGTGTTAATCGATTAATGGTAGTTACCGTTTCTGAAATCTTCATTTTTAAAGATTCGTTAATTGATTAAGGAGCCTCCTAATTGATTTAATATACTAGAAAAAACTATATATTAAACCAAAATTTTGCATTTGCATAATAGATTGAAAATCATAATTCAGATTCGAAAATCAGATTGTTCATACACTTTCACATCAAAAGATGGATTTTCCTAAGTGTTTTCCAAAAAAATAAAAGAAAAAACTTCATGTATCTCTAGAGAAGATTTCACGAATTGCATTGTCAAATCTTTTACAGAGAAACCTTACATCTCACATTTTATATTCTGATTTTGTGAGACTTGTGGAAAGGTTCTCAGACCTTAGAAGGGTATATATTAAGCATATTGGTTGCAATTACTCATTTTGTATACATTTAGACTTTAGTATAAACGTTTCCCTTAGGTGTGTGGTATCACCAAGTAGAAAAGAAAAGGTTTGGGAAACCCCTGATTAGAAGTGGCTAGGTGTCGTTAGAAGCTAGGTTCACTATACAAGAGTATTGGTAGGAGAAGTGGTTGGACCGCCTATTAGAAGTGGTGAGCAGCCTTTAGAAGTGGGTGAAGGTAAACCATTAGAAGCTTGATGTCCAAGATTGTCTTGGTGGAAATCTATTTGTAAAACATTGATTTCCATAGTGAAGAAAATCTCCCAAGATCAGAAGGGGACACGTAGATGTAGTTGGCACGTGGACAAGCAAACAAACCAAGATTAAAGCCATCGTCTCATTCTTCTTATCCCTTAACTCATTACATTTTTACATTATTTGATTTACTTAACTTGGCAATCATATCATTCTATGTTAAGTGCATATTCTGTTTTGTGCATTAACTGTGTGTTATCATATGTACGAGTGCATACAAGTTTTGTTGAATCTTGGTAATCCTGGTGATTAAGGAAAAATATTTTTCAAGAAACAAGAACTGGTTAATGGATTAAGTTATTGGTTAATCGATTACATGCATAAGCAGTTAATCAATTAAAGCATCATTTAATCGATTAAACAAAGAAGAAAGTTGTAGAATATTTTTGTTAATCGAACAATGGTAATAGTATATCAGACCACCTATTCACCCCCTCTAGGTGAAGTTAGAGCCCTTATGTCCCAATGGTAATCGCTTCCCTTCCTCAACATAGTCGCTGATATTCATCTAGGATAGGTCCTCATCCGGGTGTACTAGACGAACCTACCCCATGAAATTGTCCAATGAGGCTTTCATTGCCCCCCAACAGAGGCAATAAAGTCGACCTTATCGACCTCAAAAGCCTCTTTCTCTCTGGCCATAACCGTCTTTTCACCTTCTAGAACCTCCACCCATGCTTTCACAACATGAATTTCCCCCTGAAGCTTAGAAATCTCACCCCGACTACATACCACACAATTTTGAGCCTCCAAGCCTCTACTCTCGGATGCCTTCATTTCAACGAGCAGCCTAATGTTCTCCCATTTCATCTCCTCAACCTGGGCGGTCATCACCTCTAGTTCATTTTGGGAGGCAACAGATGCCCTTTTGGCATCATCATATCACAGATAGAGATCAGATACTTCCTCTATAGCTACCAATACTTGGGTTTCCAACTACTACAGCTCAGCAGCATGAGCATTTCGCATACCCTACAACTCAGTAGCATGTTGGTCCTGAAGAGCTTTCATTGAAACATTCTCAAGCCAATCAGCCAAGACCCTTTCAGCCTCAAAATACTTCGCCATAGAGGTTCACAGTAGGGATGACATCCGCAGATCTGAGAGGGAAACCCCATCTAGAACCTCCCTTATCCTAGGGGTGAGTAGGTTCTAATCTACCACATAGGGAATCTTATACTTGGTGAAGGGCCAGATAGAAGTAGGGGTGTTCGAATCCAGACCGGTCCAAAAACAAAACCGAAAATCGATCCAAAATAGACGGAAACCGCAAAAAATGAATGTGTTTGGAACATGTTGGACTTATTTTTTGAAGACCGATTGGTCTAGTCCAGATTTTGGTTTCACATCTTGGATCCAGACCAATCTAGACCGAACCAAATTAGTATGTAAAGTTTAAGTGTGTAATACTTTTAAGTGTCTTCCAAACTTAATCTTAAGTCTCAACTCCAAAATTGTACCTTCATTTATTTGTTATGTTATATAACACACATATATACATATATATGTTGTTATGTTCTAAATCATATTGATTATATTTGATACATTTTTTTAGAACTTAAACCAATCCCACAACCAAATGAAGAGGATTCAAGTGTTGATTTTGAGTAGGTGTTTTACTATCAATTTTATTGTTATGAAAGTATTATTGTTATTAATCATCAATGGAACACTCTAAGTGTTAAAATTACGTTGCAAATGCTCATATTGTTGTTATTGATATATTGTTGTTTTATTGTCTTGTTATTATTGATGTCTTATTGTTAATGTTGCCATTTTTTACTTTTATTATTATTGTCTTACTGTTTATTACTATTTTATGATGTTATTTACTTATACTATTGTTGCACACATTTGAATGTTGTTGAACAATATTTTCATTATTGCTTTATGCTTAATATTTAGTCATTTTTATGAGTTTTGAATATAAGTGCAATTTCAATATTTTATAAAAAAGACCGATCCAAACCGAACCGAAATCGCATATAATATTTGGGCTGGATTGAATCGGACATCTTAATATAAATGAACCAGACTGGACCAGAACGCATTTAATTATGTATTTGGATCGGATCATTTTTTGCCTATAAACCGACCCAAATGGACCGCGAACACCCCTAGCTGAAAGAACGAGATCCGGAAGACTTCGCCATCTTGTTCCTATGACATTCAGGTGTTGGTGGAGCATGAGGAGAGAAAACAAGGATATTTGCAGGAGCAACCAAAATTGGAGGAGGAGGAACCATAGTTGAATCTTCTACAGGTGGAGGAGAAGGGGGATCAAGAGCAACTTTACTTTGGTTTTTAGTAGGAAGAGGTCGAGGAGGAAGTCTGAAAGCTTGATTTGAAGAGGAAGGTGTCTCACTCGTCTGAATGGACGAGGATGCTGGGGAGCCCCTTCTTGGATGCTTCGGAGCTGGAGTCCCATCCTCGGCCTACATGGTCACATCGCTCAACATCCAACGGAGATTCTTGGATCCATTAATCGCAGCTGCCAAAATCACATCAAAACACGCTAGGAAACCGGGCAACAATATTTACATTAAAACAAGTAAAATAAGTAACATGCAAGACACATACCCACGATCATAGCAAAGGTCGTATACCCCCATACAAGGAAGAGCAGGGCAACACAAAACCCGCCTCTATCCGTTTCTTGATCTCGACCACCACCTCCAATGCTTTAATAGTGAGGTCGCTCTCTTCGAAGTCGTATGATCGGTGATACCTCCGTTGCCCGGAATAGAGGTGGGCCTCCATTGTTGATGGCGTCGAGAAGACGAAGCGAAGAGGGAAGGAGGAGGTCTAGACAAGACCTCGACGCTATCACTAGACTCGTCCCTAGAAAAGAATACCATGATAATGCGTAGAAGGGAAGAAGAAAGTCACATAGAAATTTGAAGAAAAATACTTGAATGCTTATGCGAGCATAAGAATTTCAGCAGCACAACAACTCTTGAATGAAGGCAATGGTGGAGAAATGAAGGAGAAGACCCTCCTATTTATAGGGAAGGGACAAGAGGGCCTTCTTCACAGTCCAACCACATGCACATATCATGACCGTCTAAAAAACACTTGAGTGCTCATCCAACTATGAACACGGTGATCCATGCGACAAGAGGGCAAGAGGCTAGCTAAAATCCATCTGGGTCATCCAAAAAACATTTGAGTAAGATCTAACGGTGGCTCGGGAATCAAGGCTGAATGACTGCTGACATGATGAAAATACATTTGGCTAGACCACATGCCATTAATGCGCCCCATTCTACAGACGATATAGTAGTCGAGGTACTCCCGACCAACCATGCGCCATAAGATCAGAGACCCTCATGATGACCCGCATGCGAAGCCTAGAACATTAAAGGTCACGGAAGGCCAACCAATGTCCAGATTTGACATACACGTGTAATCCCCTGCCATGACCGCCCAAACCCTAACTAGATCCATGACAAAAATATTCAAGTCTAATATAGGGAGGCAACTGTTCCATCTCGGCCAAACGTTACTCATCTTGTCTGGGCTAAGCCTCTCAATGTCAACCAAAGGCTAAACATTGCACAAAACCTTATGATGTGATATGGTCATCCGGACAATCCATAGAAGTATGTCATTGACCATACATGACCCTAAATGTCAATACTAGACCACACCTTTGCAACCCACCTGTCATGCCACCAGTACAGGATTGTCATGTCGCCTGCAACACAGACATCTGCTACATGTTGCATGCAACCTACAATTCTCACCTAACTTCATATTGTACAGCAAGGACAGACATAGAATACGGTTATAGCAGACTATAAGTCAATTATCCGCATGGTACGGTATTGTCAGGCCTGCCAAACACGGATTAAAGCATCCCCCTTCTTGTCCAGAGCAGGAAATATTCCATGCATCTTTCCACTATAAATAGAGGATTCACCTCATAAGGAAGTATCACTATTCCCTATCTTGAACTCTCACTATTGCATTCTATTCTCTAACTTCTCACCTCATTCACATACTCAATTGAGTGTCAACGTCCCTTTTCAAGTACCCCACTTGCATCCCCAAGCTCAGTTCATGGGACTTCATGAAGGCTTCTTGCCCGGCCAGTAGCCCGACTCATCCACCCAGTACCACACTCGAGAACATATTTGAAGAAGTTAACATTTACAAAATAGTTTATCTACTCTTAACAACTTAACAACTTAAATCATGTATCTTAATTTGATTGCTTGAAATTTGTTTTTTAGAAAAAATGAGCTGTTTTTTTAATTAGTTAACAAATAAAATTGTGTTGTTATGAATCAAAACAGACAGATTATAGAAGTATTACGGAAAAAGACTCAAGCAACTACTCTTTATGATGGATAAATTTGTGAAGAGGTTTTAATCAATTAAATAAGATTCTAGGGTTGAGTGTTACAATACTTAACGATTTTTATGGGAAATAATATATCCTAAATACACTGCTAATAAAAAAAACTAATTATTGATGTTATTCTGCTTAGTAGATGATGTCATGGAGTGATCAACGACCACATGGTTTTGAGTAATCTTAGGACTAAAGCATTGGATTCTTTGGAAAATGGTAAAATAGTTTTTTTAATCTTATTAAACCAACGTGTTAAACAAAAAGGCACATGACCAAGAATAAATAAATTATGGAATTTTCCTTTTCTATAATATATAGTTATACACCAGAAAAGTATTATTTGACACACTCACAATAACTATGAGGCCACAATTAAACTAAAATAACCTTCTAAGTTTTAACAAAATTTGTTTATAATACTTTCCCTCACATTTTCTTTATTATTTTGTGAAATTTATAATAGATTTATTAAATTATATCAATATATTTTATATCTAGTGTATTCTGTATGAAATCAAAAATAAAATAATTTTTTCGTTAAAGATAATATCATGAATGTTTTATCATTTTTTGACCATCAAATAATGTTATATTTTCTTAATTAAGTAACAGATCATGTCTGACACACATCTAACTAATCTTAGCTACAAGGTACAAACCCATAGAAAATAGATTTTTATCAATATAAAGCATTAGCAATTAGGGGTACCAAAAGAATCAATCAAACATATAAAAATTGTAGCGAAAACAAGGGTCTCAAAACGTTGGAATGAGATGAAACCATCAAATCCCATCACGGAGTTAATTTGATCGATTTTCTCGCGAGTCCTGTAAATATTCCAAGAACTGCATTGTTTAGGAAAATCAATTTCTATGTTGTTTATGGAAGCCATTAATTAATTGAAGATGTCTAAGAGAAATGTTGCTGCTCTTGAAAGATCAAGCTTGGTTTCACTAGATCAAAAATTGGCCTTAGCCAAGATTTGATCTCATGGTAACCTTCTCTTTTACTTTTTTTATTATATTTATTTCTCGTTTTAGTAAAATTACACAAATTAAATTACCTATCCATTTTTAAAATCTACATAAATCACCGTTAATATGCATTACAATTACTACCCCTGAAGATGGTTGGTCCTAACATATCTAAGGCCATGCAGAAATAAAAAATATGTACCCTCAATTTATTAAAAATTATAGACAAAATTTCTTGACGATTATGAAAATTGTTGTTAAAAGTTCTCACACTTTATGTAACATAGTTTTACTAACAAATTTGATTTTTTAGACATTATGTTAAACTTAACACCAAATGTTGAACAAATATCGATTTATAAATTTCAAATCTCGAAGAGCCTTAAACTTTTAATTATTTTGTCTTTATTATCATGTTTACTGAATGAATTTAAAGTAGAACTTTGAAATGTACTAATCATATAAACAAACATATTAATAAAATAAAATAAAACATATTTAATTAAAATTAATATTTTTTAAATGGACCACTTGTCGTCGTGGCCCAAGGCGGTCACACATGTAGCATTTGTCCAAGGTTGGCTCTGCCCCTACAGGGGTACAAGTATAACCTTTTAAACAAAAATGAGGTGATGAGTATAATTAAGTTAAACTTAAAGAGTTGATGACGTAATTAAGTTAAATTTAAGGGGTATTAGCGTAATTTACTCTTAATTTATAATTAATCAGTTATACATTAACTAGGATAAAATGTTCATTTTTAAATTTTCATAGAAATTTGATTATAAAATCACTCTTCTCTTTTATGAATTTAAGCAATATCTCTTTAGAACTATTGATGAATTTTGTAAAAAATAAAAAATAATGAAGAAGTATTGACTTTTGTCATATATTCTCTATACCATTGTCATTAGCAGATATATTTGTTTATAAAATAAATGATGGTTCATAAGTACTTTCATACTCAAACTCAGTCATTCTCAACATACTTTATTTTATTCCAAACATTTAAATTAGTTGTTCTAATGATATAAAGTTAGAACCAAGAAATGGTTTACACTAATCAATAATGCATGTATCGTCATTTTGTTATCACTATTTTAGTCTTATTGGAGATAGCTAAAGATAAGCTAAACAACTCGTCAAATAAAAATTTACATTTTATATAAGAATTTAGTAATATTATAAATATGTTGGCATTGTCTATTTTTATATTAAAATATCATTACTAAAAAATAATAAAACATTTGAACTTATCTTATTACTTGGTAGAAATAGTACGTTTTCAAAATGTTTAAGGGGATAATAAAAGGGGAGAAAATTTGTTGTTTAGTTTAACGAAAGTTAGATTTCAGTTTCTCCATTAAATTGTACGAAATAACCATTATCTTAACAATGTAACATGTGTCAAAACTTATCTCGTCAACATTCTCTTGATGATGAGTACAAAGGGAAGTAAAAATATTGTAAATAGTAAAAGACTCATCTTCGTTCATTATAAAATATATTCAATAATTCTAAGGAGATGTTGCTTAAATACACAGATGAGAAGAGTGCTTTCATATTCTAATACTATATGTAAATTTACAAATGGTCAATTTATTTTAGCTAATGTATAATTAATTAAGAGTAAATTACATTGACACACCTTAAAGTTTAATTTAAAATTACACTTATCACCTATTTTTGTTTACAATATTACACTCATCTTCCTTGTAAGGGTAGTTAATTTAACATATGTATAATTCACTAAAACTCAGAGGAAGTTAGTATAATTTATTGTTTCTATGGGTGACAAATGGATGAATTTGGATCCTAATGAATAAATGGATGGAAATTCATACACCAATCTATATAATCCATTTAAATCATATTTTAAAATATCAAATTCAACCATATTCAAACTTAATGGATGGATTACAATCCATCCACAACTCCATTTGATTCGTTTTTAATTAAAACTCAAAACATTTTTTAAGATAATAATTCTTTAAAAACCAGTATTTCAATAAAACATTTTTTAAGTTACATTTTTTAAATTAGTATTCGAAATCACCTTTTGAAAGTGTGTTTTTACTTTTTTAAAAGTGATTTTTTTGAACTTTAAATTTTTTTTTTGCAATATTCTAGAAGCTTTAACGTTTAATTTCTACGTGTAAAGTTTTTAACAAGTATTTATATATGTTATGTACTTAAGAATAAACTTTTGATATTAACTATATCTACATGTCCTATAATTTATCTCAACTTAATAAAAAATTCAAAGTGGGAGTGACAAATATTACAAGAAAGTGAATTGAGATAATCAATGAAATTGAAAAGAAAATAACACCACTTTTGAATGTTTATTTTTTTGGATGGACTGGATATTCATCCAAATGGATATATCTATGGATATTCATTGCATATAATAATGGATGGATTCAAATGCAACAATTACTAAAGTTATCCATTAGATTATATCAATTTAAATTTATTAGCTCTAATGAATGAATTTGTATGAACTTAATTTTCTTGTATTTGGACGAACTTAGTTTTCTTGAATTTTGATAGATAATATCCACAATTCATCCAAATCCAAGACAATTAAGTTCATCCAAATTCATCCATTAGAGCTAATGGATTTAAATGAATTAAATCCAATATATAACTTTAGTAATGAATTTATTTGAATTCATCAATTATTTCTAATGAGTATTCATGGATATATCCATTTGGACGAATATCCATTCCATCCAAAAAATAAACATTAAAAAATGATGTTTTTTGTTTTCCAATTTCATTGATTATCTCAACACACTTTCTTGTAGTATTTATCAATTTCACTTTGAATTTTTTTTTATAATTTAAAATCAATTATAAGACATGCAGACATAGTTAAAATTAAAATTTTATTTTGAAGTATATAAAATATATAAATATTTATTAAAACATTACACATAACCTTAAACGTCGTGTGCTTGTAAAATATTACAACAAATATTTTGTTTTAAAGTTCAAAAATTCATTTTTTTTAAAATAATAACATGTTATCAAAATGTTATTTTAAAAATGACATTTAAATAAATGTTTTATTGAAATGGTGTTTTTTAGTTCCGACTAAAAAAATCAAATAAATCAGATATTCATCCATCGAAATCTATGAAAATTGAATCATGGATAGATTGTAATACATCCATTAAGTTAGAATATGGATGAATTGAATACTTTAAAATAATATTTAAAAGGATTTATATGAACTGGTGAATGATTTTTCATCCATCCATTAGGATTCAAATCTAAATTCATCCAAATCAATCCATTTGATACACTACGCCATAATAGAAAAACAACAACGCTTAAAATTGTCATTTAACAGTGCTTTTGTGGCGCTTTCTATGTGAGCACAATAGCACATAAGGTTATATTCAACATCGTTTTTTGTAGCGCTGTAGAAAGTAGACATTTAATAGCAGTCACTGAAGCAAAAGCTGATAAATGTCTACTTTTTAAATAAGACAATATATCTCCCATACATTCTATCAAACACATGACAAGCATGTCCAACTCTACCACATTTACAATAGATTTGTTAAATCACCAACGACTTCAACTACATTCAACCTTAACAGATTTCAATATTATAAAATAACATATGAGTAATAAGATCTTACGCAAATTGTTCATTCTTTCTCCTCCAATATTCACCATAGCCAAAAACCTAGAACACCATAGTTGCATAGCTTCACAACAAATAAAGATTACACTATTAGTGAAAAGAGAAATAAATGAACTAAAATAAGATAACGATTGTTGAAAGTTAAATTTGAGGAGCTTTCCCCTCTCAACAAATCGTTCCTTAGCAAGGTGCCAATTTGTTGAGAGGTTATTACTCTCATTTTCGGTGTGTTCTTTTTATTTGATTAAGTAAGTGAACTTGGTTTTATTCTTTCTTCGCCATCTCGGCTTTGTTGAAATAAATTCCAACGTCGGTATAATGGTTTCAAAAATATTCCAATTACAACTTACTTCATAATAATCATGTGAACGAGTTATTCCTTCTTTACCTCATCTCGGCTTTGTTAGAATAAATTGTAACGTCGGTATAATGGTATCGAAACAACCCCTCATTACATAGTTATTAAGTACCTTTGAATACCATCTCGGTTTTGTGGAATAAATTCCAACACCGGTTTAATGGTTTTCTAATGTACAAAAGTGATGAATATTTAGTTATTAGAAACAAATAAATAAATAAAGAACAAAAGAATGATAAATTTAAGTGACCTTTATTTATTTACTCCCTTTCGGGTTCATTTTATTAACAAACCAAACTTATTCCTTAAGGAAGGTTGGTATTAAATATTAAATAAATTGTGGAAAGTAAATAACAATAATAAAGTTAGTAAGTTAGTTTCATCACTTTTGTATATTAAAAGGTGTTTTCAACAAATAAATTTATTGATAACACTTTACTATTTTACAATTTACACCTCTTTCAAGATTCAATTGTAGTATAGTATACGGTTATGTCGAACCACAAGGAATTGCCTAATAAAATGAATCATATAAACAAGTCAAAGCACAAATAATGAGTAAACATATTTTGATGGGTTTTTTGTTGTTTTGCACATAAACAATTTAACAAGAAAAATAAACTACATATT
>NC_032011.1:19908646-19923263 GCF_001865875.1 Lupinus angustifolius | reverse complement strand
TACAAAATTTATTTCTGTATCTCATTTGCCTTCTCCTTTTATCCTCTTGAATTCTAAACTAAAACTACAAACTTACTTGATATAAAGCTCCTAAAAACTAAGAACAAGAAGAGAGAACTTCAGAGAAGAATTTCTAATGAAAAATGTGAGAGATATGTGAAATTGACGCTCTCTTGCTCGAATGGAATGTGCCCTATTTATAGAAATTATTCTGGACCGCTTAGCTGCTTGTCAGTCCCGCTAAGCAGCTGACCAAACCCTTCAGCATGGGTTTGGTCCCTTGATCAAGTAGCTTTGTCACCTCCTTATGCTTGACTCATCAGAGCTAGTTGTGAGCTACTCTGAAAAGCCTATGGTAGGCTACTTGAGGTGAGTTCATTGGTGACTTCATGGTTTGCTTGATGGCTAAGTCAAGTTTGGGTGCACACCGCTTAGCACACCTGTTGCACCGCTAAGCTGCTTGTTCAGCAGCTTTGACCGTGCTAACTGGGATGTGGCCTGGTGCTTGTTGATCTGGTCAGGAGTCTGGTTCTCCGCTAAGCTGCTTGGTTGGACCGTTAAGCTGCTTGTTCAGAAGCTTGGGCATGTGCCAAGCTTATGTCTGACCGTGTCAAGTTGAATTGTGACCGTGCCATGACTAGTCCGGTGCTAGGCTGATTGGCCAAACAGGTCCGCTCAGCTGCTTGCTTGAGCAACTTGGTCCAGGTCAGGCTAGTGTCCAGGTCAGGCTAGTGTCCACGTCAGCTTAGCCGTGCTTAGTCCACGCTTAGCTGCCTGGTTGAGCACCTTAGTTTTTGACTTCTCTTTCTTTTTCACCATAAGTCTTTTTTTTCTCTTCTTTTCTTATTTCTAAATCCTACAAAATACATAAAAACGAAATACACACACAAATATACAAGATTGTGATATTTTATACAAAAAGTATTGTTTTAAGTTGGTTTTTCTCAATTATGCTTAAGATAAGTGCCATAAAAGTGTATGAAATTTAGGTATGTTTGGCACTTAACTCCCCCACAACTTAAAAATTTGTTTATCCTCAAACAAAAGGTGAAAATTATCCGAAATCAATTTTGGCTAAAAATAATAATGATGTTCAACATGATTTCTAATGTATAAGCATGTCAAAAATAGATTTCAATGATATTTTTCATCTTTTGTAAATTTTGACACATAATGCTTCAGACAAGAAATCAATGCTTTTGCTTATAAAAAAATGTGTAACAATTTACCTAAGCAAATATTTCTCTAACCAAAAAGTGTTTCTTTGCACACAAGTTCAAATATGGAACTTTTGAAGGGTAAGTGTTTCACTCAAATTTTCAAGGATTTGTTTGTAGTAATTTGAACTTGTTTTTCATCTCACCTATTCTCTTAAATTGCATAATTAATCAAAGATCACTAAGGTCTTCATTTTGGTTGTAACGAGGCTTGGTTTGGATTATGGTTTTTCTAGATTTTCCAGATTTTTCAAGGCTATGTTTAAAAAGAGAGCATTTTTGAAAAAATTTCAATGGAATACTTTTACTCTTCTTTTTTTCCATTATTTTCCCCAACCTCTTTAACTTTTTGAACCTTGGCTTCTATTTTTCTCAATCTCTTTTTGTTTTCTTTTCATTTGTAAATTTGTAAAGATTGAGCTTTTCTTTTCTTTTGAGAAGCAAAGTCCACCAATTTTACCCCAACTTAGTTCTTTCAAACTATTCTTTAAAATTTAATGATCTCTTACAACATTTTTCAATTCAATTTCATGGGATAGCTTGAAAATTTTATTTCATTTGTTTTGGCTCAAAGGGGCTTACAAAGGAGGTTCCTAATTTGGTTTGGACTTTTTGCCCTTTGGTTCAACTAATCAAAGAACATTCCTTGATCATTTCTTATCATTTTTATGCAATTAAGATATTTAAAGGCTCAAACAAGTTTAATTAGACAAATCAAATGTTGATTCTCACTTTGTCTATCTCATGTGTTTGGCTTACTCCCTTACTTGGTTTGGATTAACACGTTTTGATTTAAAAAATGTTGGCAAAGATCTTGTTCCATAAAATTGAATTTTCAATTTGCAAAAATTTCAAGTTATGGCATTATGTGACTTTTTTCACAAAATTTTAGCATAGATCTCATTTTGCTCAATCAAAGCTTAATTTAAAGTATGCTTAACATTTTCTAATCATGTGATCATGTTTCAAAAAAAAATTTGTTTAGCCATTTTGAATTCGGTTTTGAAATTTTTTTTGAGTTTTTTGAACAAACAAATTTACTTTTTACATATTTACACAATCTAAACAAGAAAAAGTAATAATTTTTAAATTACATCAAGTCTTGTCCTCCCCTTTTTAAATGAAGGCTTGTCCTCAAGCCTTAAAAAAATTTGGGATTTACTTGATGTGATTTAAAAATTTGCTTAGTTTTCTAACATAAAAATAAAAATACTAACAAAAGACAATAATGATGAAAGAAGTAAATTTTTACCACATACTGGATTGCCTTCCAGTCAGCGCTCTTTTAACGTCATTAGCTTGACGTTAGACTTTGGACGAGATTATTCTGATTGATCATCGATGATGGAGCCTGACTCATCACTCAAATAAGGTTTTAATCTCTGTTCGTTTACCACCCAAGTTGCTTCCTGGAAGTATTTTGAGCCTTGAGTTGAATAGCAGTACTTTTTGCCCTTGATAGAAATATTTCTTTGTTATTCTGGAGTCATGGTACTTCTTTATTTTTTCCTTATAAAGTCTTGAGGATTCATATGCTTGGAACCACATTTCTTCCAATTGATGTAATTGATCCTGTCTTTTAATATCTGCATCCTTTAAATCAAAGTTTAGAAATTTGAGAGCCCAATAGGCTTTATGCTCCAATTCAACTGGTAGATGACAAGCTTTGCCATAAACAAGTTGATATGGAGTTTTTCCTATTGGTGATTTAAATGCAGTTCTATAGGCCCAGAGAGTATCATCCAGTTTTTGTAACCAGTCTTTTCTTGAAGCAGAGACTGTTTTTTCCAAAATTCTTTTTAACTCTCTGTTTGATACCTCTGCTTGGCCATTTGTTTGTGGGTGATAAGGTGATACTACCTTGTGTTTAACATTATAAAATTCTAAGGTTCTTTTTAATTTGGAATTTATAAAATGAGATCGCCCATCACTTATCAGTACTCTTGGTGTGCCGAAACGAGTAAAAATATTCTTTTTCAAAAATTTTACCACAGTTTTCGCATCGGCTTTGGGTGTTGCTAATGCTTCCACCTAGCGGAAAACATAGTCAACAGCCACCAAGATATATTCATTTGAAAACGATGATGAGAAAGGTCCCATAAGGTCAATGCCCCAACAATCAAAAATTTCTATTTCTATAATATTTTGTAAAGGCATTTCACTTTGTTTCCCAAGTCCCCCAGACCTTTGACATGCATCACACTTTTGGACATACAATTGGACATCTTTATAAATAGTTGGCCAAAAGAATCCAGATTGGAGTACTTTGGCCGCGGTTTTGTTCCCATTGTAATGTCCCCCATAGGCCGAATTATGGCAGTGCCATAATATTTTCTGGGCCTCATTTTCATCAACACATCGTCTAACAATATTATCGGTTCCTTCTTTAAATAAGTATGGTTCATCCCAGATGTATTGATTCACGTTTTTGAGAAAAAATTTCTTTTGCTGATAATTAAAATGTTCAGGAATTATACTTGAGGTTTTATAATTGGCCATATTAGCAAACCATGACCTTTTTTGAAGTTGAAATAGATTTTCATCAGGAAATGTTTCTGCTATTTCTTATTCTCTTAACGCGACTTCTGTATTCACCAATCTTGACAAATGATCTACCACTTGGTTTTCTTTACCACTTTTATCGCGGATTTCTAAGTCAAACTCCTGCAAAAGCAACACCAATCTAATCAATTGTGGCTTGGAGTCGGGTTTCTTTAGAAGATATTTGATTGCGGCATGATCAGTATAGATAATTGTTTTTGCCCCAATCAAATAGCTTCTAAATTTTTCCAATGCAAACACTATTGCTAGCAGTTCTTTTTCAGTTGTAGCATAATTGATTTGTGCTTCATTTAGAACTTTGCTAGCATAATGTATTGCATGAAAAACCCATTCCTTTCCCTGTCCTAGAACTGCACCAACTACATAATCACTTGCATCACACGTTAGTTCAAAAGGGGATTGTCAGTTTGGTGCAGTAATGACAGGAGCAGTTACCAAGAATAATTTTAATTATTTGAATGCTTCTAAACAAGAATCATCAAAGTTAAAAATAGAATCTTTTAAGAGTAAATTGCACAAGGGCCTAGCTGTTTTGGAGAAGTCTTTGATGAATCTACGATAGAACCCAGCATGTCCGAGAAAGCTTTTGATTCCTTTAACATTTGTTGGAGGAAGCAGCTTTTCGATCACTTCTATCTTAGCTTTATCAACTTCTAATCCTTTAGCTGAAATTTTGTGCCCGAGTACAATTCCTTCACTGACCATGAAATGACATTTTTCCCAATTTAGAACCAAATTAGTCTGTTTCGCATCTTTCCAAAATTGTCTCCAAAATTGTCAAGCAAGCTTCAAAGGAGTCTTCGAATACGGAAAAATCATCCATGAAGACCTCGATGCATTTCTCCACCAAATCAGCGAAGATAGCCAGCATGTAGAAAATTAGTGATACCTTGAAAATATCAAACTATTCTTTTTGGTGGTGTTAAATGTGTTACTCTTGGATTAGCTTGAAATTGAACACATAAGTAAAAAAATTAATATGATATGAGATCTAAACGTGATTAGATATAAACCTTTTGGTCTACATTTTTATATTTAGTCATCCTTCTTTAGAATAGATGTAGGTTCCATTGGAGTGTTCATCAGTTTTGAATCATTCATCATAAACTTCTTCAGAATCTCTTTTGTATATGTTGTCTCATGCATGTATACATTGTGTAACACCACGTTTTTGCAACAAAAAAATTGAGTATTAAAAATATGGTGGGAGTTTAAAAAATTTAAACTCAAGATGTTAGAAAATCAAACTAAATTTAAAACTCTTTTGACGGAAAGGTTCGAAATGCACAAACATTCCAAATTATTCAATTCCAAAAACAATGCATTATATTCAACCTCAAAATCAAGACTGATATAATTATCCCTTTTGAATTATGTAACTTTGTAAACTCATCAAAGTAATATTATCAACATAATAATTAAGAAAATATCAGATGTACAAAAAGAATCATTCATAAATATATTTAATAGGACTTATACAAAAATTAGTTCACAGAGACCAAATAATTTTTCCTATATCAGATCCAATAATTTCATATAGGCAAATACTTAACTATACATCAATTAAGTTCTTTTGTACTAAATTTCAATCAATTGATATCCATGGTGCAATTGCAACAAACATGTGTATATGTAGTACAGACAAAATAAAAGACAAATGAGGAAATAAGAATCAACTACGATGACTGCATCAAGGAATTATATAGAGTATAACATTAAGGTGTTACAACAATGTCAAATTATATAGAATATTACATTAAACTAACACTATATATTACACAGATATAATAAAACAATGTCAACCATATGCAAATAATGCATGAAGATAGTGTCTGATGCGATAGGATATTCAAATCCTCAATTAATATATCTTTTATGCAATGTCTATGCATGTCAACCAACAAATCTCCATCAAAATACCATAACACCAAGACCCTAGTGGGAAAGCAACCATGAGAACATATTATCCTAACAATGGCAAGTAAAAGTTATCTCTTTTGTCAAATATCTTTATTTCAGGTGCGTACCTATCAAACCAATTTCTTTTAGGAATCATTTTTACCAATCACGAAATGTGCAAGGATGTTTTACAGCCCGCTTAGTTTGTATGTAGGATAGTCTTTGTCATACAAGTAATGAACAATCAAAATAATCATAATATATGCGAGGAACTTCATACATTTCTACATAATTTACTCTGTAAAAAAAAAATCTTTCTATATTACCAAAATGAAAGAGATTAACTTATTAAGAAAGATATTTACTTCTATTCAATTTTCAGCAAAGGTACTCACACATAAACAAATTTTAATCATATAGTATCTAATCTTATGAATTATAACTAAAACTAAAAACATAATCTTTATCAACACATACTAAACATAAAATTTCGAGGAGGTGATAATCCATTGTCGTCCCAAAATACACGATCAAGTTGTGGATCTCTTTGGTGCATAACAGGCCTAGGAGTCGTGGTCGAACATGGATGTGTCTTCATATACGGTCTAGCTGAATTCATTTGTAAAAAATAGAGGCAAATACGCTCCGGGAAATACCACTATGCTTCGGCACACGGTCAAGTCGTCTTTCTTCAATTGATGGCCAATTGTATTACCTTGCTTTTATGCATTCTATGAGCATGCCTAGAACATGATTAAACCATCTTTCTTCCCTGACTTATCCTTTTTTTCACATTTCTTTGTTTGCCTTTCAATTTCATCAAAATCCTTTCCTCTTTTGCCTTGACTCCAAAAATCCTAATTAAAATAAGAAATACATACAAAACAACAAATAAATAAGACACAATTTCACATACTTCAAGGTTTTAAATTATGTTACATCCTTGCCAAACGATCCTCATGCAACCAAAGGTCACACATCCCACAAGACTTTATAACGTGTTCTAGTCAGCCAGACAATCCAGAGAAGTATGTCCTTGATGAGACACAACCCTAAGGGCCAGTATAGGGACCACACCTCGGACTCACACCTGTTAGGCTGCCAATGTAGGACTATCACGCCACCTACAACATAGACATCTGTCACATGCAGCATGTCACCTATAATTCTCACCTAACTTCTTGTTGTATGGCAAGGACATGCCAAGAATATGGCTACTGAACCTACTACATGGATAAAAGTAGCCCCCTCCTTGTCCAGGGCATGCCAACAAGCCCAAACGGTCGGCCATGCTAACATCATCTCCTAGGAAATATTTCATGCATCATTTCACTATAAATAGGGGACTCACCCCATATGCAAGTATAATTATTCCTATCTTGAACTCTCATTACAACATTCAATTCTCCCTAACCTCTAACCTCATTCACATACTGACTTGAGCATTAGAGTCCTTTTTCAAGTACCTCCACCAGCATCCCCCAGCTCAGTTTATGCGACATCAGGAAGACTTCTGGCCCAACCAGTAGCCCGACTCATCCACCCAGCTTTGCACTAAAGAACATTGACACTATATGTGGCTTACCTACACCATGGTAACCACCATAAATCAAGCAAATCCTCTCAACCTTGTAGAAGTCACACCCATTAACTTGCCTCAAAACGACAACAATCCTTCCCACAATCCTCAATCCCACATACAGCCCTCCAACCATTGTAACATAACCCATGATACCGCCACAAGGCCACCACGTCCAACCACCCAACAACTATTTCAAGTGATAGAAAGGCATTGGTTGTTAATCTAGGAGCAAACACAAAGGTTAGGAGCTCCGCCAGTCAAGAATGAAATAGAGATATAGACCACTATGCCTAGTTGTGACACCCCAGTTATGACATGCGGTAGCGACTCAGTGGTATAGTGACTATTTATCTCTGAGGTAACAGGTTCGAGTCACGGAAGGCTCCCCTAGGAGGGGAATAAAATACTGCAGGGGGTATTTAAGCTTGGGGGTGACACGCTCAGTATATTCATGGGCCTGGGAGGTCGTATGTCATAACTGGGTGTTACAATAAAAAAGGCGCCTTTCTTTGTAGAACCCCAGTTCTGACATACGATCTCTCCCCATGAATATACTAAGCGTGCCACCCATTAAGTTTAAATACTCCCTGAAGTATTTTATTCCCCTCCTAGGGGAGCCTTCCGCGACTCGAACCGGTGACCTCAGGTATAGTGACTATTTATTCCTGAGGTCACGGGTTCGAGTCGCGGAAGGCTCCCATGGGAGGGGAATAAAATACTGCATGGAGTATTTAAGCTTAATGGGTGGCACGCTCAGTATATTCTTGGGCATGAGAGGTCGGATGTCAGAATTGGGGTGCTACACCAATTGTTGATGTACATGGGGCTAAAACTATTGGATAATCCCAACCCGTGCACAAACATCCCACCTCCAAAAAAACCACAAATATCACTCGTCCATCCGACTAAAGCTTATGTGGAGAAAAATACCCCTTCAAAATCGCCATCAAGTCTTTCCCACTACCCAAACAACTTGCCCGCCCAACAAACATTAACTAATACGATGGTACAATCGACCCTTGGGATCAGCTTAATGCTTTTGAAGCATCAATGATCTTCTACAAAGCTTATGACCCTATTACATGTCGAGCATTCCCACTTACCTTGAAACATGCTACCCTATAATGTTTCACTTGCCTGATAGCCAACAACATCGATCAATGGTCCACTTTGGTGGACAAGTTCAACGTCTGATTCATTGCTAGCAAGGAACAATGTTCATCATCTTACACCTTGTCCGGTATTCCGCAAGGGAAGCAAGAATCCATTCGGGCTTATCTGGATGGATTTAGTGACGAGGCAATAAGAATCAAATTAAGTCTCAATTTGGTGGTGCATCTACTAGTAACAAGCTTACAACCCGATCTCTTCAAAATGGAACTAGCTAAAGAAAATGTTCACAACATGGAGGACTCCCGCTCGAGAGCCGAATAGTTCATCAACCTTGAAGAGACACCCAATGCTCAATCCCCCATCGACCACCATACACACAATCCCTCATGGGAGGCCAAAGAACGCCACTTCATCGGACGACCTAGACATGACCTACCAAGACGACCCAAAGGATCAAATTACACAACTTGCTAGCCACTCTATAATCTTACAAGAAGTAATGGCGTCACACCTAGTCCAACTCCTAAAACCAAATCCAAACAAAAATTTTGGGCCATAAGACCGATCCGAGTTCTGAAAAACTCCACAATATCTTTGGCCACATGATTAATGACTGCACCAAACTGCATGACACCATTGAGGACCTAATTCAAGTTGGCCACCTTCAACGCTTCATTGAAGGGTAGCCCAAAAACGATGGTCGCCCTCAGCTCGTCGACCCTCTCCCCTAGGAGGTGTTCCCCTTCCAAATTTCAATAGGGACGTCTTCCAACAAGGGACTAGGCCGACATGTACCATTCAGAAAATTGCTTGTAGAGGAGCCCGTTCGACGTCAACACTATTTCTCGGGGTTTGCTGCAAGTGGCACTTCCACATCTGCCTAGAAGAAATATATGCAAGAGCTCATACAAGTGGTTGCAATAAGAGACACCCATCAGCAGCCCAACAACAGAGTAGCCCCTTAAGTCTTTTCTAACGATCGTGATTATGAGGTGTCTACAGGGGAAATGACGACCTGTCGATGGTCTCGGCAAAGCTCAACAACAGCAAGTGGGCATATTGTTTGTGATGAAGGAAGTTCGGCAGATATCATGTTCCAAGACCTGTTCGACAAAATGGAGCTTAACGACCGAAACCTATTGTCATATGATAGTCAGTTGATCGACCTCAGTGGAAAGGGCATCACACTAAGGGTCTACATTGAAGTAATATTGACCAACAGTGACCAACCACTATCCAGGTTAATAAATTCCAAGTTTCTCGTCATTGTTTGCAAATCGACCTACAACGCCAATATTAGTCGCCTAACTCACAACCGCCTTGAAGTTGTGGTCTCCACGCTACACATATGCATGAAGTTACTCAACTCTGACCTCTGAGTCTGTGCAATAAGTGATGATCAACACAATGCACGAAGTTGCTACCAAATGCGCCTCCACACAAGCCGTGCTTTAGAGCAACGACCACCACCCACGAACATGTCAAGGGGAATTGATGTGGTGGAGCTAGAAGTTTGGACTGAGGAAGGGGTGTTCCAACCACAACTTGAAGGGGAGAAATCCTCCCTACAGCTTAGACTGCTTCAAGACAACTTAGTCTACATGGGAAGCACACTATCATTAGTCCAAAAGTAAAAGATAGTGGCATGCTTGAAGGCTAATAAGGATCTTTTCGCGTGGACAACATTTGATAAGTCATAAATTGATCCTTCAATGATATACCACTATCTTATGACAAATCCATGGGCAAAATGAGTCGCTCAGAAGAGGAAGAAGATAGGGGCCAAGAGGAAGGAGGAAGGAGGAAGTCTTGAAGAAAACAACAAAACTTCGC
Source organism: Lupinus angustifolius (assembly GCF_001865875.1). Classification (NCBI taxonomy): domain Eukaryota; kingdom Viridiplantae; phylum Streptophyta; class Magnoliopsida; order Fabales; family Fabaceae; genus Lupinus; species Lupinus angustifolius. Next base: position 19,913,057 of record NC_032011.1, on the reverse strand, counting down.
GAGGTCGGGTTCATTCGGGAAATCACCTAGGAAAGTGGCAGATGTGCATGGTCTACATAGATCTCAACAAAGTCTATCCGAAGGATCCATACCTACTTCTCAATATAGACCATATGATGAACAACACATCCATCTATCAATACATGTCCTCCATGGGTGTATATTCAGGGTACAACTAGATCTTGATGTTCCCACTAGACCATGAGAACACACCTTTCATCAAAGACCGAGCAGCCAATTGTTATATTGTGATGTCGTTCGGCCTAATGAATGTAGTGGTCAACAACCAGAGAATTATGAATAGGGTGTTTGAAGGGCACATTGGCATGCACATGGAGGTTTACATGGATGATATGATCACCAAGAGCCTCCCATAAGAAGACCATATCTTCATACTTCAGGACATTTCCAGATACCTCCGCAAGTATAGTCCGACAAGATCTTAACCCTGAAAAGTGTACCTTTAGAGTATAGTCCAACAAGATCTTAAAGATTTTGCTGACAAAGCTTAGCAATAGAAGCCAACATGGCCAAACAGTGAAGGAGTTGTAACAATTGAATGGTTATTTGGCCACCTTGTCCATTTGTCTCCAAACCGAAGTCAAACACTCACTCCCATTATTCCAACCGCTCAAGAAGAACATGAAGTTTGGATGGTCTATTGATTGTGAAGAGACCTTCAAAGTCTTCAAACAATACCTTGTTGCTACACCAATCCTCAGCAAGCCGACACTCGATGAGGTGTTGTACATATACCTTGCACTTGCAGATGAAGTCGTGGCAGCTGCACTGATCTGAGTAACTGATCAAATATAGAGCCTAGTATATTTCAATAGCAAGGCACTACAAGGCCTATAGCTCAGGTATTAGAAGTTACAGAAAGTAGCCTACGCCCTCCTGATGGCCACTAGGAGGCTTAGTTAGTAATTCTAGTCACTTTCAACTGTGATCAGGACTAGCAAATCAATCAAGCAGATCCTCCACAAAGAAAAGAAAAAACTTCATGAATCTCTGTAGAAGATTTCAGGAATTGCATTGTCAAATATTTTACAAAGAAACCTTACTTCTTACATTTTATATTCTGATGTTGTGAGACATGTAGAAATGTTCTTAGATTCTGGAAGGGTGTATATTCAACATATTGAGGTGCAATTACTCATTTTGTATACATTTAGACATTGGTATAAACATTTCTCTTATAAGAAGTTAGAGGTGGTTGGGTCGTCCATTAGAAGTGGTGATGAGCCATTAGAAGTGGATGAAGGCAAACCATTAGAAGCTTGAAGTCCAAGATTATCATGGTGGAAGTGTGTTTGTAAAACATTGATTACCATAATAAAGAAAATATCCCAAGATTGTAAGGGGAGGCCATGATGTAGTTTGCATGTGGACAAGCAAACAAACTAGGATAAAAGTCATCGTCTCATTCTTCTTATCCCTTAACTCTTTTCGTTTGCGCATTCTTTGATTTACTTAAATTGACATTCATATCATTTTCTATTAAGAGTATATTTTGTTTTGTGCACTAACTATGTGTTATCATCTGTAAGAGTGCATACAAGTTTTGTTGAATCTTGGTGATTAAAGAAACTATTTTATAAGAAACAAGAAATGGTTAATGGATTAAATTATTGGTTGATTGTTTATATGTAGAAGCAGTTAGTCAATTAAAGCATCAGTTAATCAATTAAACAATGAAGGAAAATGTAGAATCTTTTTATTAATCGAACGACGATAATCGTGTATCAAACCACCTATTCACCCCCTCTAGGTGAAGTTTAGAACCTTTGTGCTTCAAAAAGTGGCATCAAAGCTAGTTCGAACATACTAGCTTCATTGCTAATTCATGTGATCCTAGGGATACATACTATGGACTCGAAATTTCCTTTCAGTGGTGAAGGATCCTCCATAAGTTGCCCTTTCGACTTTAGTTGAGAAGGCTATGCTTATTGGAATGTTAGAATGAGGATCTTTATCGAGGCTATTGATAAGGACATTTGGAATGCCATACAATATTGACCTTATGTTCCACTATAATTGGTCGAAGGAGAAACCAAAGAGTCTTTTGACCAATGACGAAAAGAGAAAATTGCAACATGATTTGATAGCGGAAAATATTATTACTTCTAAATTTTAATATGATGAGTTCTTTAGGATTTTTAAATGCAAGAGTACCAAGGAAATGTTGGATAGTTTACAAGTAATCCATGAAGTCACTAGTGAGATCAAGCAGGCTTGATTAAATGCTTTAACATATGAGTATGAGTTATTTCGCATGTTTCCACATGAATCTATTAGTGATATGAAAAAGCAATGTACTCACATTATTTACCATCTTATTGCATTAGACAAAGTGTTTGCTAATGGTCAACTGACTAACAATGTTTTAAGATATCTTGATAGGACATAGAAACCTAAGATGACAGCTATAATGGAATCAATAGACTTGGATTCTCTATCACTCGTAACACTTTTCGAAAAGCTTCAAGAACACGAGATAGAGCTAGGGCGCTTGACACTCCATGAGCAAATGGAAAAACATCAAAGGAATCTCTTTCAAATCAACAAAATCACGTTCAAGAGCTCAAGAAGAGAGAGTTGATGATGATTAGTCTGATTCCGACATTGATGATGAAGCTATGTCTCTTCTTGTCAACAGATTTAGAAAGTTCTTAAAAAAGAAAGGAGAATTCAGAAAGTTTATGAAAGAATATGCAAAAGACTCAATCAAGAAGAGCAAGTATCCCAAAGACAAAGCAACTTGCCATGAGTGTGGGAAAGTAGGCAACATGAGGTTTGATATGCTTTATGGTGCTTATGTTGAAATGCATGAAGAACTTAAAAATTTAGGAAAAAGTATGCGGATAGGAAAAGGTTTATTATAAAACATGAAAAGAAAATTTGTGAATTGCAAACTTTTATTGATGAGCTTAAACTTGAAAATGAAACTTTGGATCTTATGTATGCTAACTCTTCATGTGATTGTTCTACTAAGTTAAATGTGACACCTACTTGTGAAAAATGCACATTCTTGGAAAAATTAAAAGAGAAAGTTGCAAATTTTACAACAAGTGGTCATAACTTAAATAAATTACTTGCTACATGTAAAAAATGTTGAGAATGGGTCTGATTTGAGATATATGCATGAAAAGAACAAATTTATAAGAAACGAGTAGATTTCTTGAAAATTTCATATCTTAAGTATCCTACTTGTTTTTATTGTGGAAGGCATGATCATACTTTGAGTTCATGTCATATTAGAATGCATGGTGTTCTAGATGGAGAATATATGTGGATTTCTAAGGGACAAGTTCCCAAGGTAACTAACATCAAGGGACCCAAGAACATTTGGGTACTTAAGACATGCATGTAAACTTATCTTGATCTCGACAACCACTTCCAACTCTTTAGCAGTAAGGTCGCTCTCCTTGAATTCGTATGACCGGTGATGCCTACTTTTCTGGGAATAGAGGCTGGCCTCCATTGTCGATGGTGTCGAGAGGACAAAGTGGAGAAGGAAGGTGGAGGTGTGGACAAGACCTCGACACTGTCACTAGACTTGTCCCTAGAAAAGAATACCATGGTAATGCGTAGAAGGTTAGAAGAAAGTCACATAGAACTTTGAAGAAAAATACTCGAATATGTATGAAGAAGATCTTTGCTCCTGACCTTGGCAAGGTTTTAATGAAGACACCAACATTACCAAAAAGAAGAAAAGGAAGATTACTTATGAAAACCAGGAAGATTAAAGCTTCAAGACAATTTGTCTAAGTCTACATAGGTACTTCTATCCTATACTCTTTAATATACCAAAGTAGTAATGCTCAAAATATTTTAAAAGAAATTGAAACACTTCAAGTTTTAAATGAAAACATTTTTCAAAATATGGTGTCAGAGGATACTAAAATTTGAGTAACATGTTACAGGAGTGAGAATCAGTTATCCAACAATATTAAAATTGGAGTAACAGATTACTCAAATTTGAGTAACCGATTACTCTAAGTGAATTTTAAATTCATTGTTAGACAGAGAGTTTGAGTAACTGATTACTCAATGTAATTTTTCAAAATGTCACGTTTGGGTAACCGATTACCCACTTGCTGTAGTTTTTCAGATTTGAAACTCAAGGGTTTTCATACCAATCGAAATGTCTTCATTCCAAACAATTCCTACTCTTTCATAAAGGCACAATGACTGATTGGAAAGCCTATTTAAAGGCCTTAGATCTAACAATGAAAACAACTCTTTGAACAACTCTTTTATAACTCTTTCACACTTTTCTCACAACTTTCCTACACTTTTTTAAAATAGTTTTCTACACTTCTAGCAACTTGAACTTAAACTTTCAAAGCTATTTTTCTGAGTTGCTTGAAGTAAAGTGTTTCAAAGTTTTGTAAACTTAAAAGAGCAT
>NC_032011.1:19890439-19908546 GCF_001865875.1 Lupinus angustifolius | reverse complement strand
GGGTGTGAATAGAAAGAGGATAGAGTTACTTGGAAAGGTGTTTTCCAAGGTTATAAGTATTAGTGAGTGTATAAGGTACATAGAGATATCGGGGTGAGATATTGTAATTACAACTCATAATATTTACTAGAAAATCTCTTGTGCTGCAAGAGTATTGGATGTAGCCTTCGGTGAACAAGAAGGTGCACCAGTATAAAAATCCTTGTGTACTCTCTTCTCCCTTACCTTTTTGATTTATTCTTGTTTATTTTCTGTAATATTATCCGCTGCACTTTAACTCTTCATTTTGCAGAAAAAAGTGGTTATAATTTCTAGTCAACTAATTCACCCCCCCCCCCTCTTAGTTGCAATCTCAGTCTTACAATCTCTACTCTTTTTGGCTTTAATACATCTAAACTGCACAATATAGCCAAAAACACTTGCTCAACCAGAACAAAGAGAAATAAAAGCTAAAAACAATATGAAAGTCCTAATTATGTCCTCAAATGCAAGTTAAATGCGATGTAAATGTAGTATAATTTGACACACATCAAATCCCCTCAAGCTTATCTTTTGCTTGTCCTCAAGCAAATATTATGTCTAACTTTCACAATCATGTACAAATGATGATATAGAAACCATGATCCAAAATAACAAGCAATCTCATGTTAGTTTTGAAACAATCCAAACATCACATAGGTGCAATATGACCTAAAGACAAAGAACATCCTCACTTCTGCTCTTGGAATTAATGAGTTCTTTAGAGTATCTAACTGTAAATCCGCCAAGAAAATGTGGGATACTCTAGAGACCACACATGAAGGAACAGAGGAAGTAAAAATGTCAAGGCTAAACACTCTCTCTGAAGAATATGAAATGTTTCGAATGAAACCTGGAGAGAAGATACTGGATCTTCAAAAGAGATTCACATATCTTACAAATCACCTTCTTGCTCTTCGTAAGGTATTATCTAACAATGACTTGAACTTGAAAGTTCTAAGATCCCTTACCAGAACATGGCAAACAAAGGTAACAACCATTTCTGAAAAGAAAAGTTTATCGAAAATGTCATTGGTTGCGTTATTTGGAAAATTGCAGGAATACGAGTTAGAACTCAGCCAACTGGACCAACATGAAGGACATGAGAAGAAAAAGAAGAATATTTATCTAAAAGCAAAAATTGACAAATATGAGTCATTAGAGGATGAATCTGATAAAGAAGAGATAAAATACATGAGTCTTCTTGTGAAGAAATTCAGCAAATTCCTCAAAAGGACTAAAGGTGGTAGAACTGGACAAGTAAGAAAGTTCACCAAGAACAACGATGCCTCTAATTCAAATCATAATTTTACATGCTTCGAATGTGGCAAGTCTGGCCACATGAAGATAGATTGTCCGAATTTGAAACAGAATGCATTCAAGGGAAAGAATGAAATAAAGACCAGAAGAAGAGCATAGATAGCTTGGGAAGACAACGATACTAGTTCTGCCTCTGAACCAGAAAATGAGGAACAAGCACATCTCTCCTTGATGGAATCTCATCATTCTGTTGATGAAGAGGTAAATGACTCAAAACTATATTCTTCTGTATTACAAACTGTATTCAATGACCTGCATGATGAGTACATCAAACTCACAAAACTGTTTTTAAAACAGAAAACTGAGTTAGATTCATTTAGAAACAAACCTTCATCATAAGTTACAACATAAAATCTTGAACTTAATAAGATAAGTAAGAGCAGTGAAAGTTTAAATAGAATCATCAATGATGAACGGCACTCAACAGACCGAAGAGGTCTTGGCTATTCAAAAGCCCACGTTTCTAAGAAACCTAGTGTCCCAATTAAGATAAACTTTCACAAAGGAAGTATCCTTGCTCATAAACATAATAATGATAAAACTAGGATACATAACCATCAACCCACATGCACATATTGTACACATCATGGGCATACACCAAACACTTGCAAAATTAGAAAATATGGTGTACCCCTTGGCCATTATAAATGGGTTGAGAAATGTGCTAACCATATAGGACCCAAAGAAAATTGGGTACCTAATAAAACTTAACCTGTTTTGCAGGATAATTTGGGAGCCGCCTGCAACCAATGGTATTTGGATAGCGGCTGCTTAAAACACATGACAGGCGATAGATCAAAATTCTTTGTCTTTACTTCAAGGGACCAAGGATATGTAACATATGGTGATAATAACAAAGGAAGAATTATTGGAGTTGGTAGAATTGGCAAGCCTCCCTCAAAGACTATAGAAGGTATGTTATGTGTTGAAGGACTCAAGCACAACCTTCTTAGCATAAGTCAACTATGTGATAAGGGCTTCCATGTGGCATTCTACCCAGATAAGTGCATCATAGAAAGTAAGAATCCTCAACACTCTAAACTAGTTGGTAAGAGAATAAACAATATATATATATATGATTGATATGAATTCATCTTTACCAATAACATGTTTAGTTGCAAACGATAATCATGAGGCATGGCTATAGCATAGGAGAATTGCTCATATTTACGTGGACCATTTGAACAAACTTATAAAGAAAGACTTAGTTGTTAGTTTACCCGAAATGAAGTTTGTTAAAGGCAAATTGTGTAGTGCTTGTAAAATGGGTAAACAAACAAAAACTTCTTTCAAATCAAAGCATATGGTTTCTTCTAATAGACCATTGCAGCTACTACATATGGACTTGTTTGGCCCCTCATGGACAAAAAGTTATGGTGGTAACTACTATGCCATTGTTATAGTAGATGATTTTGTGAGATACACTTGGACTCTATTCTTAGTGCATAAGAATGAGGCATTCAGAGCTTTAGAATTTATGCTAAAAGAGTACAAAATGAAAAATCACTTAGAATTGTTGCTATAAGAAGTGATCATGGGGGAGAATTTCAAAACTCTTCCTTTGAAGAATTCTGTGATGATCTTGGTATCAACCACAACTTTTATGCTCCTAGAACACCATAAAAAAATGGTGTTGTAGAGAGAAAGAATAGGTCTTTAGAAGAACTGGCTCGAACAATGTTGAATGAAACTAACCTCCCAAAATATTTCTGGGCAGATGCAGTAAGTACTGCTTGTTATGTTTCGAACCGAGTTCTCATAAGATCTATTTTCAAGAAAACTCCCTATGAACTCTATAAATGTAGAAAACCAAACATTTCTCATTTGCATGTATTTGGTTGTAAATGTTTTGTTTTAAATAATGGAAAGGATAACTTGGGCAAATTTGATGCAAAAGTAGATGAATGAATCTTCCTAGGCTACTCTCTTATGAGTAAAGCTTACAGAATTTTTAATAAAATAACACAAGCTATGGAAGAATCCGTTCATGTATCTTTTGATGAAACCAATGCTGAGATAAAAGATGTGATAACTCCTGATGAGGAGGAACTGCCCAGTTCTTATTCAAATGAAATTTGTTTATTGAATCTACAACTGATACTAAGCAATTGAAAATGAATGATAACCTACCATCTCAAGAGGAGCATACTCATTCAGATTTACCAAAATAATGGAGAACTTATCGATACCATCCAATTGACAATATTATTACTGAATTAAATATATTGTAATTACAACTCATAATATTTAGTGGAAAATCTGTTGTGTTGCAAGAGTACTAGACGTAGCCTTCGGTGGACAAGAAGGTGAACCAGTATAAAAATCCGTGTGTACTCTCTTCTCCTTTACCTCTTTGATTTATTCTTGTTTATTTTCTGCAATATTATCGGCTGCACTTTAACTCTTCATTTTGGAGAAAAGGTGATCATAATTTCTAGTCAACTAATTCACCCCCCTCGTAGTTGCAATCTCAGTCTTACAATATGTATGCGAGTAGAAGGATTCCGACAGCAAAACAAATCTTGAATGAAGGAAAGGGTGGAGAAATGAAGAAGAAGACCCTCCTATTTATAGGGAAGGGACGAGAGGGCCTTCTTCACAGTCCAACCACATCCACACAGCTTGACCGTCTAAAAAATACTCGAGTGCTCATCCAACTGTGAACATGGAGATCCGTGCGACAAGAGAGCAAGATGCTAGCTGAAATCCATCTAGGTCAACCAAAAAACATTTGAGTAAGATCTAACGGCGGCCCGGGAATCAAGGCTGAATGACTAATGACATGCTGAAAAGACGTTCGGCTAGACGACATGCCATTAATGTGCCTCATTCTACAGACGGTATAGTAGTCGAGGTACTCCCAACCAACCATGTACCACAAGATTAGAGACCCTCATGATGACCTGCGTGCGAAGGCGAGAACATTAAAGGTCATGGAAGGCCAACAAATGTTCGGATTTGACATACATGTGTCATCTCCTGCCATGACCACCCAAACCCTAAGCAGATCCACTACCAAAAACATTGAACTATACTAGCACGCCTGACTTCCGACCATACTAATAGAGTGGAGGCAACTGTTCCATCTCAGCCAAACGTTACTCATCTTGCCCATGCTAAGCCTCTCAATGTCGATCAAAGACCAGACATCGCACAAGACCTTATAATGTGATATGGTCATCCGAACAATGTAGAGAAGTACGTCATTGACCAGACACAACCCTAAGTGTCAGTACTAGACCACACCTCTACAACCCACCTGTCGACACCACCAATACAAGATTGCCACGCCGCCTGCAACACAGACATCTACCACATGTCACTTGCCGCCTATAATTCTCACTTAACTTCCTACTGTACGGCAAGGACAAACCTAGAATACGGCTATTGAACCTACTACAGGATTTATGTCAACTATCCGCAGAGTACGATATTGTCAAGCTCGCCTGACACGGATAAAAACAGCCCCCTTCTTGGCCAGGGTAGGCCGACAAGCCCAAACGGTCAGCCATGCTAACAGCATCTGTCAGGGAATATTCCATGCATCTTTCAACTATAAATAGAGTACTCTCCTCATAAGGAAGTATCATTATTCTCTATCTTGAACTCTCACTAATACATTTTATTCTCTAACCTCTCACCTCATTGACATATTGACTTGAACATCAAAGTTCCTTTCTAGGTACCCCACCGGTGTCCCTAAGCTCAGTTCAGGCGACTTCCATGAAGTCTTAGCCCAACTCATCCACCGAGCACCACACTAAAGAACAAATTTGAAGTTAACATTTACAATATATTTTATTTTTTCTTCATATATTATTGCAAAACATTTTATCTACTCTTAACAACTTAAATCATGTATCTTGCTTTGATTGCTTGAAATTTGTTTTGTAGAAAAATTAGCTTTTTTTAATTAGTTAACAAATACAATTGTGGTGTTATGAATCAAAACACACAGATTATGGAAGTATTGTGGAAAAAGACTCAACTACTTTTTATAATGGATAAATTTGTAAAGAGGTTTTGCTCAATAAAATAAGATTCAAGGGTAAAGTGTCACAATACTTATGATTTTTATGGGAACTAGTCTATCCAAAATACACTGCTAATAAAAAAACTAATTATTGATGTTATTCTGTTTAGTAGATGATGTCATGGAGTGATCAATGAGCCCATGGTTTTGAGTAATCTTAGGACTAAAGCATTGGATTCTTTGGAAAATGGTAAAATAGCTTTTTTAATCTTATTAGACCAATGTGTTACACAAAAAGGCACATGACCAAGAATAAATAAATTATGGAATTTTCCTTTTCTATAATATAAAGCCACCATAAAATTATTATTTGACACACTCACAATCACTATGAGGCCACAATTAAACTAAAATAACCTTTTAAGTTTCAACAAAATTTTGTTTTATAATACTTTCCGTCGCATTTTTTATTATTTTGTGAAATTTATAATAGATTCATTCAATTATATCAATATATTTTATATCTAGTGTATTCTGTATGAAATCTAAAAAAAATAACTTTGTTGTTAAAGATAATATCATGAATGTGCTGTCATTTTTTGACCACCAAATAATGTTATTTTCTTAAGTAAATAGATCATGCCTGAGTCACATTAAACTAATCTTAGCTGCAAGGTACAAACCCATAGAAAATAGATTTTTATCACTATAAAACATTAACAAATAGGGGTATATTAGTAACATAGCAAAGGAATCAACCAAACATACAAAAACTGAAGTGAAAACAAGGTATCAGGACGTTGGAATTGAGATAAAACCACCAAATTCTCATCAGTGAGTTCATTTGAGCGACTTTCTTACAAGTCCTATAAATATTCCAACAACTGCATTGTTTACGAAAATCAATTTGTACATTGTTTATGGAAACCATTAATTAATTGAAGATGTCTAAGAGAAACGTTGTTGCTCTTGAAAGGTGAAGCTTGGTTTCACTAGATCAAAAATTGGCCTTGGCCAAGAAGATTTGTTCTCATGGTAACCTTTTCTTTTACTTTTCTTACTAAATTTATTTCTCTTTAAAGACTAAATGTTAGAACATAATGGTGTGAAATATAAAAAACACTCAAGTCTCACATAGAAGAGTTTTGAAAAAAACAACTCTCAAGTCTCACATTGAAGAGATGAGGAACATGGAAAAAATATCATGTTATAAATAAAGATTTTCTCCCATTGTTATAACTTGCCAAGCTGAATGCGTTTTTATTCGACTTTTTCTTTATCTCTCATATTTTCCGCTGATGCATTTCCGGAAACTTCTCCCCCTTTCTTTCCGTGGCACTAAGAATTGGCACAGGTATTCGAGATCAATTTTTACAGTGTAGTAATCGATAATAGTGACATGAGTTGTTTTATCATGGGGACGGCGTGATTGATAGTATGCTTGTACACTTATAATTGTTGTAAGCTACGGTAAAAACACTAACTTTTTCTAAGTTTTAGTAAAATTATATGAATTACTCATCTTTTCTTACATCTACATAAATTATTCTTAATTTATATACATATATTACATTTGCTACTCTAGCATAAAGCTGATCCTGACATATCTAAGACCATATGCAGGTAAAAATATATGGGCCCTAAATTTATTAAAAAATTATAGACAAATTTTTGTGTGATTAGGGAAATTGTTGCTAGTAGGGTAGTCAGTATAATGTATGTATATAAATTATGTGTGATTTGTGTACATGCAAAAAATGGAGAAGTTATTAGTGTAATTTCACTAAAACACAGAAGATGCTAGTATAATTTATTGAATCTTAATGGATCGATCTAAAATCATCAATTAATCCATATAAATTATATTTTAAATTATCTAATTCATTCATATCCAAACATAATGGGTGAATTCCAATCTATCCATGACTCTATTTTCATGGATTTCGATAAATATCCAATTCATTTGATTTTTTTAATTAGAACTAAAAACATTTGTGAATATATTATTTTAAAAACCACTATTTCAATAATACATTTTTAAAATCATATTTTTAAAATTACCTTGTGAAAAAGTATTTTTAATTGTAATTTTTTGGACTTTAAAAAAGATATCTTTTACAATATTCTACAAGCATGTAACATTTAAGATTTCTACGTATAAAGTTTTTGGCAAATATTTATATATGTTATATACATAAGAATAAACTTTTAATATTAACTACGTCTACATATCTAATAATTGATCTCAATTTAGTAAAAAATCAAAGTTATAGTAAGGAACACTACAAGAAAGTGAGAGTTGACATAATCAATGAATAGATTCATTACTAAAGTTATCCTTTGGAATAAACACATTTAAATCGATTATCTCTAATGGATGAATTTGGATTTGGATGAACTTAATTTTTTTGTTTTTGGATAAACTTAACTTTGTTGGATTTGGATGGACATTATCCACAATCCACAATCCATCCAAATCCAAGAAAATTAAGTTCACTCAAATCCAAGAAAATCAAGTTCATTCAAATTCATTCATTAGAGCTAATGAATCCATATCCATTATTTTCAATGGATATATCCATTTGGATAGATATTTAATCCATCCAAAAAGCAAACATTAAAAATGATGTTTATTGTTTTTCAATTTTATTGATTATCTCAACTCTCACTTTCTCCTAGTGTTTCTCATTCTAACTTTGAATTTTTTATTAAATTGAGATCAATTATAAGACAAGTAGATGTAGTTAATACTTAAATTTTATTCTGAAGTATATAACATATATAAATATTTGTTAAAAACTTTACACGTAGAAATCTTAAACCTCATATACTTATAGAATATTGTAAAAAATATTTTTTTAAAGCTCAAAAAGTCATTTTTTAGAAAAATTAAAACAGTTTTTCCAAAGATGGTTTTAAAAAATGATTTATGAAATAATGGTTATTAAATGAATTATTATCTTCAAAAGTGTTTTTAGTTCCAATTAAAATAATCAAATGAATTTGATATTTATCTATCTAAATACATAAAAATTGAGTCATCGATAAAAATGAATTCATCTATAAAGTTTAGATTAAATAATTTAAAATATAATTTAAATAGATTTATATGGGTTGATGAATAATTTTCTAGGTATATATTAAAATCCAAATCAATCTGACACACATACTTGTGACTATAAATCAGATATCCAAATTATAGTATTTTGATGGCTAGTTTTGAAATCATAGAGGGTGTATTTTAGTTTACTTCTATCTTCTATCTAATAATTATTTTAGTTTACTTCTATCTTTTCATTTTTGTCATGTAATCATAGAGGGTGTATTAGGAGGAGTTAGGGCAGCTATAGTTGCCGGTATTGCCACTGTCATTCCAACAATAAGTATTCCTACAACTTATTGAATAATATTTCATTTACTCAAATAGCACTTCTCCACATAAGTTTACATTTAGTATCTAAAGGAGATAATTATGATTTTGCATGTAATATGTATATAATGTGATAGTAAAAATTTATACATTATAGTGAAAACTTTTACATTGTTAGTTTATACATTCTTTTCTCTATTGATTTTTTGGTATAGTAATGTGCTCTTACCCTATGGGTATTCACTCAGTCTATGAATAAGAAATTAATCTCTTTCAATATGTGTGACTGTTCCTCCCAACTAGTATCACTTTGAGGAATCGAATCATTAAACTTTGACATATTACAATCTCAATCACACTGCTCAAGCTCTCATAATTTCCACAGGTTTGCACACTATGATATTATAATTACTACCATCTTTATTTAGTTTCTTGTAGAAAGTTATGCTTAATGGTATTTTTTTCATCTAAAAAGTCATTTATAATAATAATAATAATAATAATAATAATAATAATAATAATAGATTGGTATCCGCTTATTCTAAAAATAAGTTTAAAAAATCTAATCTACATCTTACTTATTCATTCTAAAAAATTTTAATAGTTCAGATCTACTCATTAATTTAAACAATTGGATTTCCTTAGAATATATGACTAAGATATGTAATAGATTTTTTAACTTACTCTTAGAGTAAGTAGATCCCCATTATAATATTATTAATAATAAAAATTATTTTATTAGTATTTGGTTAAACTTTTTATTAAAGAGCAGAAGTTATACAAAATAAAAATATATATATTTGTTCTTTATGAAATCCTATATTTTCTAGCTTTTATAAAGTACAAGAAAAAATCCTATATTTTCTAAAAATGTATTTTGTTCTCTAATATGTTTTATAACTATAATATTAATCAAATATAAAATAACTTCTCACTTAAAAAAAAAGCAAAACCTAGAAACAAAAATTAAGTTTTAAATTGTTTTAAAATCGCTTTTTTCAGAAAAAAAGTACCCATAACCTGACCACCATAGTTTAATTACAGAGATAGTATTTCGTAGTAGCTCACAAGACTGTTTTAGCAACTGGAAGAAAGAACTCATTCAAGCAACCCTCCAAATTAGAAACCCGAATTAAATTCGTAATAGTGTTTTGAGTTTGATTTTACTATATTAGAGTATTATATTTTAGTACTTATATAGTTAAGAACCCATCCCACAATTCAACTGCCACTAATTAAATTTAACCATGATTTCAATTATTTTCATCCATATTTTTTCCTGCCCGATGCACTAATTATCAAACCATCTTTATATTCAACAATATAATTATAAATTTCTAAATGAAATTAAATATATACTAGCAAATAATAATAGTCATAAAAGTATTATATCATTAACAAAATTAAATCTTTTATATTTACCAAATGTTTAACATTTAATAACTCTTAATCATAAATCAAATTGCAAAATATTAAACTAACATAAGTTTATGAACATCTAAGAAATCCCAATCCCAATGAGTAAAACTATAGAAAGCAAGTAGAAAGCTGTCATATCACAACCCAAGGAAACAGATAAAATTCCTATAATGACATTCCCACATTCAACATAGATAGCACTTCAAAATAGAGGTGTGGATGGGCCAGGTTAAGGCTTGTCCTTACCCGGTCCTAAATATTGGCCGGGTCACTTTTTTGAACCTGAACTTTGCTCTATATCCGAAGCTAACCCGATCCTAAATAGCGACTGGGTCAGTCTTTAAACTCGACCCGACCCTAGATCTGATTATATATAATGCATACTCATTTTAGATAAAGACTTTTTAATATTATTTATTATTAGACACTTTTCACAACCTAAACCAACGATGTTGAGTCATAAGAGACAAACACTGCTAAGGATTATAGACAGGAATATAATCGGGAGAAAGGAAATTAGTCCCAAAAATTCAACATAACACTCATCAATTATATTTGAGTTTCAATATGGTACCTGGAGCTATTTATCCATTTGAATAGATATAGACTGGAATATAATTAGGAAAAAGGAAATCAATCACATAAATTCAACATAATACTCATCAATTATATTTGAGTTTCAATATGTTACCTAGAGCTATGTATCCATATGAACCGGCAATAGCATACATACATTCAGATGTTCCAGAAACCAGAATCTTAAAGGAATTTAGCAAGCCCAAAATCAGCAACAAGATTTCTGTTTGGCATTGCACTATAGTTCTTGATATTCATGCACAACTACTATAGGTTTATGGTAATAATGTATATATGGCTATGAAGTGAAGTTGATCAGTGTCATTACAATAGTAGAAATTACCTTATTAAATAGGTGACTATATATTTTGCACCTATTATTACATTAACAAGGTGAGTGACGGGTATAAAGAACTCTTGAATGATCCAATTGTCCACTACAATAGCTTGATGAAACAGTAGAAAGTTCCTCATACCCTTTCCATTCTTGACAAGTATTCAAAATAATAATAATGTTTTGTTTGGGAGTTGAATTTTGGAGGGGAAGGAAGAGAAAAAGAAGGCTTGAGAGTCATCCCACAAGAGTATGTTCATGAGTTATGAAGGAAATGGAAGGAGAGATCAAAGGGCTAGAAAAGATGAGAAAGGGAAGGGGAAAAGAAGTTAATCATTTCTCTTGTTTGGGAGTATGAAATTTAGATGAAGAAATATAAACTAATGATGATATAAGAATATTTTTTTTATTTTCCCTTAAAAATGTAATTAACAATGAGAAATGAACAATAATATATAATTATATATTATTACTAAACATAATTGGCTATTTTGACATTTTATCTCCAAAAAACATCATGGTGGGTGAACTTAAAAAAAATAGACACATGAAAGGTTTTGAAGGGTTTGAGAAACCCTCTAAAACCTTCATTCTCCTTGATCAACTCCCAAACAAGGGGTAAACTTTCCAAAGTCATCCCTTCCCTTCCCCTTAAAAACCCTACTCCCAAACAAGGCATAAGAGTTTGAATAGATGTAGAACTCACATATCATGACCTTGTAACCACCAACTCCCAAATCAGCAATAACTGCTTTGGCCTTTCTATCCCATGGATTCTATACTGAGTGTGACAAATAAATACTACATATGTTATTAAAATATACTATATACATAAGTAATATTTATTAAGTAACAAACTACCTGCATCTGGCATTGCATTCTCCTGGAGTACAAAACTTGTCATTGTCGATGGCAATCCTTTTACTGCAACAAGATATTTATTTGGCATTGCACCCTTATACACAATATCTGCACCTCCTTTCCTTATAATGTTGTCCTCCTCCAAGGAATCCAAAACATCACCAGCACTGAAATCCAAACATTGGAATGCAGTCAATTTCCACGCACGAGCACCATCGGCCTTCTTCAACAACAGAGCTGTCAGTATTGCGACAAGGCGAATGCAACAGAATGCAACAGAGCACACAAGCACACCAATAACAAGCAAACATTTATTTACTAACCAAATTCAATATCCAATAACGTAAAGAGGTACCAAAATTCTCTGATTGAACATGGAGAGAAGATGGTCTACTCTTTCCAACTTCTAGAACAAAACATTTTGTTAATAAGGGATCTTCTAGACCAAACCACCATAATAAGTTGATTCTGTAAACATATTCAAACACAAACCAACCTGATATGCCTGTGGTTCCCTGGACTGTGCAAGATCCTTTTCCTCTTGAGCAAGCTGATGTTCATACTATTTGGAGTCAGCGCATTTTTTCATCAAATAAAAAACTGTATTTAACAAACACAATAAATTTATATAAGCTACAAGATCGGAACCATAAGCAAATGATCCCCAGGATTTACACAATAAATTAGCGGGGTATGAATTAACTTCAAACTTACTTGAAAGGTATATCCCCAGGATTTTTTTGGCAAGAAACTTCCTCGAATTGCCTTCCATTTTTCACCACAAAACTTCCTAGTTTGTCAGCAACTTTCTTCACTGTAGGATCACTTGGAGAAGAAGGTTTTGCATATCACTTCTAAAATTGATTAAGACCAAGAGCATGAACAAGGGAATGCAAGTTACTCCTTAACAAAAACCAGGTAGAAATTAACGTGCAATGACGAATTAGCTAGGCAATGTTATTTGTTGGTTAATTGATTAGTGGTCAATTATAACATAAATCATAAAACACAATCATATGCAATAATGAATTTTCTTCTTCAAGAACAATCTAATCAACTATAAAATCAGAATTTATCTTTATCAAATACAAATCAATTACCAAAAAGACGTTAGTCTAGTAGTGTAAGACCCCACTAGATCTCAAAGGTTGAAGGTTCGATTTCTGGGAGCAAAATTTGTTAGAAGGAATAACCATGAACACCGAAATGGATTAATTCCTTACCAAAAAATGTGAGGGATATATTAAAAGACCCAATTTGGGTTGTTGCAATTTTATTTATTAAAATTAGAACGATGAGTGATGAACAACTTATTTAATTAGTGACTTTATTTATTTACTTCATTTTCGGGCTTCTTTTAATCATACCATAAAGGTCGGTCTCATTTTATTAAGTTAACCATATCATTTCTTATGAAATGTTGATATCAAAGAATAATAAAATGAACAAAAAAATAAAGTTAGCAGTTAACCATACCACTTCTTTCGAAGGTTTGATATAAAGAATAAAGCAATAAATAAATGTTAGTTGCAGAAAAGTAAATGACAAAAAATAAATGTTAGTTGCGAAAAGTAAATGATAGAGAGTAAATGTTAGTTGCAGAAAATAAATGTTAGTTGTTAGATTTATTATTCATCACTCTTTTATTGTCAAGTAACAATCCATTAATTAGAACGTATTTTTTGCATATTATTCCTATGTGCAAAGTTACTCATAATGAATTGATTTGAACTTATGTTTTTAGGAATCCTTAATCAAAAATAAAATTTATAAGTTAACATTTTACTATTTTACACTTGCATATCTTTTAAGATTCAATTTTAGTATAATATAGGGTTATGTCGAACCACAAAGAATTGTCTGATAGAAGTATATTCAAAAGTAAGTTAGTAACACATAAAGTTGTTTTGGTAAATTTTATTGAACTAAGAAACATGAAAAAGTATAGAAACTAACTATATACAAATTCAAGAGGAGAATATGGTTAGAATGATGGAAAAATTTCTTGAACAATATCAACATAAGATTTTATGCAAGTTATATGTTATAATTTGGTTAAACCATACATCATTTCTTAACCTTCCATCTAGTGTCATAGCATGGAAAATATGATCTTCAAACCTTGCATAATACACTAAACAATAGTTAACTACCATTCATCAGAGCAGGTTGTCACACCCTACTTCAGGCTCCATTAACATTATTTAGCCTTGAATACAAGTTGCTTAAAATAGATACTTAGATATGACAAGTAAACTAAGATGTAGGTTATACTTTTTAGTTCACTTGTAAACACTTTCAGAAGAAGCATGTTTTGGATCTTTAAATCAAGTTTTATGTGATCAATCTCAAACCGCATTACGAACTTCTTAAAGAATCAATATACCCAAAATAATAACTTGTATAAATGAAGAAGATAAAAGTACAAGAACTTACACTATAGTCCAACTTTTTGGGGCATTAGATATCCATCCAAAGATTAGATGCTTTTGGTTCCAAAATAATGTTTTGGCACCTCATTTGCCAACTCAATTCCCTATGAATTTCTATGAAATAAACACCTAAAAATAGCCTAAAATGAGAGAGAACCGAAATGGAAAGAATAAGAAGAATTTACAATGTGTTAAAATGAGGAGAGGGAAGTGGCTTTTATAGGCACCCAGGGGGCCTGACCGCCTGACCCTCTAGTCTGACCCTCTAGTCTGACCCATGACAAATAGCTTGGACAACCTATTGTGGGTTAGGCCACATGCCTGGTGACACCTCCTACTTTCTTGTATCATGCATGAAGTCATAAACTTGGCTCAAAAGCTAGTTTTGACTGGTTTCTTGGCTTATGACATCATTCATGACATAGCCATTCTTCTAGGCCAAGCAACCATTTTTCTGGTGGGGCCAAGCACCTGGCTAACCTGGTGCACCCTCAGTTGCCTACTTGAGCAGTCTGGTTGACCTAGTGTAGGCTTTGCTGCCTGCTTGAGCAACCTGACTGACTTGGTCCACGCTCAACTAAGAGTGCAAACATGTTAGACCGTCTATCAGGGGCCTATTACCTCACCAATCACAGGCTAGGTCAGTCCATGTTTTTTCGTAAACAGACCAAACTCAAGCTTTTTGAAAAATCTATTTAATTTAACAGGCTAGACCGTAGGCGACTCAAAAGGCCTATTAAGCCTAGCAGGCCGTCCTAGTTAGTTATATTATGTAGTATGTTCATATTATACAATTTTAATATAAGTAATATTATTATACATATGTAATATTAATATAAAAATATAATTTAATTGTTAGGGTTAGAAGAGTCTAATTAAAAGTAGAAATATTAACCTATTTAAATGTAGACATGATGACCTATTTCAATATTATATAATATAACAGACTTTTAAACAGGCTAACAGGTCAGACTTAGGCTTTGAATTTTTTTAAAATAGTTCGCAAGAAAGAAGAACAGTTCGCAAGAAAGAAGAACAGTTCGCAAGATTCATGGAGATATTCAAAACTCTGCAAATCAACATCCCATTGGCTGAAGCCTTGGATCAAATGCCAGTTTACTCCAAGTTCATGAAAGAACTATTGTCCAAAAAATGGAGTTATTAGGAAAAGGAAGTTGTTTCACTCAACGCCAATTGTAGTGCAGTTCTTCAAGGAAACATTCCTCATAAATTAAAAGACCCAGGCAGTGTGACCATTCCTGTCACTATTGGAAATGTGTCAGTGGGCAAAGCTCTCGTTGATCTTGGAGTGAGTGTGAGTTTGATGCCACTGTCAATGATGAAAAGAATTGGAGAAATACAATTAAAGCCTACAAGGATGTCCTTGCAACTAGCAGGTAGATCAATCAAATATCCTAAAGGGGTTATAGAGGATGTTTTGGTCAAAGTGGACAAATTTTTTATCCCAGTAGATTTTGCTGTCATTGACATTACCAAAGATACGGAGATCCCACTCATATTAGGGAGACCCTTTATGAGGACAATAAAAATGGGGATTGATATGGAAAATGGCAAATTACTAGTTTGATTTGCAGATGACGAAATTGAGTTTGATATTTTCCATGCAATGCATCATCCGAAGAATAAAGGGCAATGTTTGCAATTAGATGTTGTTGAAGAAATTTGCGCAGAACACCCTCAACCTGACAAATCCTTAGAGATGCAAGAAAATAGATTGGAGGAAGAAATCATCAAACACTTTTCTGATGAATTGTTTCTTCATCAAAATCCAAGTGGACCAACAGAGAAAGAATCAGAACTGGAGTTGAAAGAATTGTCGTCGCATTTAAAGTATGTTTTCTTAAATGAAGAGGCCAACAATCCAGTAATCATCAACAGTAAGCTGTCCAATTTGGAAGAAGAAAAACTTATACAACTCTTGAAGAAGTATCAAGCAGCACTTGGACGGACATTAAAAGATCTCAAAGGCATCAATCCATCATATTGCATGCACAAAATTATGATGGAGGATGATTACAAACCTTGTGCTCAACCGCAAAGGAGACTTAATCCGGCAATGACGGAAGTGGTGAGGAAAGAAATTGTGAAAATGTTAGAAGCTGGTATGATTTACCCCATTTCAGATAGTAAATGGGTAAGTCCAGTTCAAGTGGTGCCAAAAAGAGGAGGGATGACGGTAATTCGAAATGAGAACAATGAAATGATTCCAACCAGGGCTGTTACTGGTTGGAGAGTTTGCATCGACTACCGCAAGCTTAATGCCGCCACAAGAAAGGATCATTTTCCCTTGCCCTTCATGGATCAAAAGTTAAAAAGATAAGCCGGAAGAGCCTTCTACTTTTTCCCGGATGGGTACTCTGGATACAATCAAATTGTTGTGGATCCATTAGACCAAGAAAAGACGACATTTGTATGTCCATTTGGTGTTTACGCATACAGAAAAATGCCATTCGGACTATGTAATGCTCCTGCAACTTTTCAAAGATGCATGCTGGCTATCTTCGCTGATTTGGTAGAGAAATGCATCGAGGTCTTCATGGATGATTTTTCTATGTTCGGAGACTCCTTTGAAACTTGCTTAACAAACTTGGAAACAGTTTGGAAAGATGCGAACAGACTAATTTGGTTCTAAATTGGGAAAAATGTCATTTCATGGTCACTGAAGGAATTGTACTCGGGCACAAAATTTCAGCCAAAGGATTAAAAGTTGATAATACTAAGATAGAAGTGATCGAAAAGCTGCCTCCTGCAACAAATGTTAAAGGAATCAAAAGCTTTCTCGGACATGCTGGATTCTATCGTAGGTTCATCAAAAACTTCTCCAAAATAGCTAAGCCCTTGCGCAATTTACTCTTAAAAGATTATGTTTTTAACTTTGTGATGATTTTTGTTTAGAAGCACTCAATCATTTAAAATTATGCTTGGTAACTACTCCTGTCATTACTGCACCAAACTGGAAATCCCCTTTTGAACTAATGTGTGATGCAAGTGATTATGCAGTTGGTGCAGTTCTGGGACAGAGAAAGGAAGGAGTTTTTCATGCAATATATTATGCTAGCAAAGTTCTAAATGAAGCACAAATCAATTATGCTACAACCGAAAAAGAACTACTAGCAATAGTGTTTGCATTGGAAAAATTTAGAAGCTATTTGATTGGGGCAAAAACAATTATTTATATTGACCATGCCGCAATCAAATATCTTCTAAAAAAACCTGACTCCAAGCCACGATTGATTAGATGGGTTTTGCTTTTGTAGGAATTTGACTTAGAAATGCACGACAAAAGTGGCAAACAAAACCAAGTGGCAGATCATTTGTCAAGATTGGTAAATAAAGAAGTCGCGTTAAGAGAACAAGAAATAACATAAACATTTCCTGATGAAAAGTTATTTCAACTTCAAACAAGACCATGGTTTGCTGATATGGCCAACTATAAAGCCTCAGGTATAATTCCTGAAAACTTTAATTATTAGCAAAAGAAATTTTTTCTCAAAAGAGTGAATCAATACGTCTGGGATGAACCATACCTATTAAAATAAGGCACCGATAATATCATTAGACGATGTGTTGATGATAATTGCCCAGAAAATATTATGGCACTGCAATAATTCGGCCTTCGGGGGATATTACAATGGGAACAGAACTGCAGCCAAAGTACTCCAATCTAGATTCTTTTGGTCAACCATTTATAAAGATGCCCAAATGTATGTCCAAAAGTGTGATGCATGCCAAAGGTCTAGGAGACTTGGGAAACAAAGTGAAATGCCTTTACAAAATATCATA
>NC_032011.1:19887876-19890339 GCF_001865875.1 Lupinus angustifolius | reverse complement strand
AAATTTTTTATTGTTGGGGCATTGACTTTATGGGACCTTTGCCATCATCTTTTTCAAATGAATATATCTTGGTGGTTGTTGACTATGTTTCTAGATGGGTGGAAGCATTGGCAACACCCAAAGCCGATACGAAAACTATGGTAAATTTTTTGAAAAAGAATATTTTTACTCGTTTCGGCACACCAAGAGTATTGATAAGTGATGGGGGATCTCATTTCATAAATTCCCAATTAAAAAGAACATTATAATTTTATAATGTTAAACACAAGGTAACATCACCTTATCATCCACAAACAAACGGTCAAGCAAAGATATCAAACAGAGAGTTAAAAAGAATTTTGGAAAAAATAGTCTCTGCTTCAAGAAAAGACTAGTCACAAAAACTGGATGATACTCTCTGGGCCTAAAGAACTGCATTTAAATCACCAATAGGAAAAACTCCATATCAACTTGTTTATGGTAAAGCTTGTCATCTACCAGTTGAATTGGAGCATAAGGTCTATTGGGCTCTCAAATTGCTAAACTTTGATTTGAAGGATGCAGATATTAAAAGATAGGATCAATTACACTAATTGGAAGAAATGCGGTTCCAAGCATATGAATCCTCAAGACATTATAAGGAAAAAACAAAGAAGTACCATGACTCTAGAATCAGAAAGAAAAATTTCTACCAAGGGCAAAAAGTACTTCTATTCAACTCAAGGCTCAAAATACTTCCAGGAAAATTCAGAACCAGATGGACATGACCATTTGTCATTAACGAAGTAAAATATTATGGAGCAATTGAGCTGAAAGATCCCAAGACAAAAGCAACTTGGGGGGTAAAAGGACAGAGATTAAAACCTTATTTGGGTGATGAGTCAGGCTCCATCATCAATGAGCAATCAGAATAATCTCGGCCAAATTATGACGTCAAGCTAATGATGTTAAAAGAGTGCTAACTGGCAGGCAACCCAGTATTTGTTAAATATTTACTTCTTTTATCATTGTCTTTTGTTATTATTTTTATTTTTATTTATATTTAGAAAACAAAGCAATTTTTAAATCACATCAAGTAAGTCCCAAAATGTTTTAAGGCTTGAGGACAAGCCTTCATTTAAAAAGGGGGGACAAGGACTTGATGTCATTTAAAACATTTCTTGTTTAGATTGTGTAAATATGTAAAAAGTAAATTTGTTTGTTCAAAAACTCAAAAACTTGCAAAACCGAAATCAAAATGACTAAACAAATTTTTTTTGAAACATGATCACATGATTATAAAATGTTAAGCATACTTTAAATTAAGCTTTGAATGAGCAAAATGAGATATATGTTAAACTTTTGTGAAAAAATCATATAATGTCATAACTTGAAATTTTTGCAAATTGAAAATTCAATTTTATGTAACAAGATCTTTGCAAACATTTATTTAAATCAAAAAGTGTGAAACCAAACCAAGTGAGGGAGGGAGCCAAACACATGTGATAATCAAAGTGAGAATCAACATTTGATTTGTCTAATTAAACTTGTTTAAGTCTTTGAATCTCTTAATTGCATAAAAATGATAAGAAATGATCAAGGTATGTTCCTTCATTAGTTGAACCAAAGGCCAAAAAGTCTAAACCTAATTAGGATCATCCTTTGATAAGCCCCTTTGAGCTAAACAAATGAAATAAATTTTTTTCAAACTATCCCATGAAACCAAATTGAAAAAATGTTCTGAGAGAGCATTAAATTTTAAAGAATAGTTTGAAAGAATTAAGTTTGGGGGGAATAATTGGTGGACTTCGCTTCTTAAAAGAAATAAAAACTCAATCTCTTTACAAATAGAAGTCAAGGTTCAAAAGTTAAAGAGGTTAGGAAAAATAATGGAGAAAAGAAGAGTAAAGTACTTCATTGAGAAAAATTTCAAAAATGCTCTCTTTTTAACTTAGCATTGAAAATTTAGAAAAACCATTATCCAAACCAAGCCTCATTACAACCAAAATAAAGACCTTAGTGATCTGTGATTATTTATGCAATTTAAGAGAATAGGTGAGACCAAAAATAAGTTCAAATTACTACAAACAAATGATTGAAAAATTGAGTGAAACACTTACCCTTCATAAAAGTTCCAATTTTGAACTTGTGTGAAAAAAACACTTTTTGATTAGAAAAATATTTGCTTAGGTAAATTTTTACACATTTTTTATAAACAAAAGCATTTATTTCTTTTTTGAAGCATTATGTGTCAAAATTCACAAATCATGAAAAATCACATTAAAATCAATTTTTAACATGCTTATAAACATTTGAAATCATGTTGATCATCTATTAAACTTAGCCATATTGATTTCGGATAAGTTTCACCTTTTGTTTGAGGACAAACAAAGGTTTTAAGTTGGGGGGAGTTTGATAAGTGCCAAACATACCTAAATTTCATACACTTTTATGGCACTTATGTTAAGCATAATTGAGAAAAACCAACTTAAAACAATACTTTTT
>NC_032011.1:19886745-19887776 GCF_001865875.1 Lupinus angustifolius | reverse complement strand
CAAAATCAAGGTGCTCAAGCAGGCACCTGAGCGTGGATCAAGCCACGCTAAGCTGACCTGGACACAATCCTAACCTGAACACCAACCTGACTTAAACCAAGCTGCTCAAGCAAGCAGCTGAGCGGACCTGCTTGGCCGCTCAACCTCGCACCAGACTAATCTTGACACGGTCAGAACTTAAGCTTGGCATGGTCAGACACAAGCCTGGTACACGCCCAAGTTACTCAACAAGCAGCTCAGTGGTGACACATGTGTGCTCAACGGTGAACCAGACACCTGCCTAGGTCAGCAAGCACCAATCCACGTCTCAATCAGCACGGTCAAAGCTGCTCAACAAGCAGCTTAGTGGTGCCACAGGTTTGTTAAGCGGTGTGCACCCAGACTTGACTTAGCCATCAAGCAAACCATGAAGTCACCAACGACATCACTTCAAGTAGCCCACCATAGGCTTTTCAGAGTAGCTCACCATAGCTGGTCCCATAGCTCACAACTAGCTTTGCTGAGTCAAGCTTAAGAAGGTGACAAAGCTGTTTGATCAATCCCATGCTGAAGGGTTTGGTCACTTGCTGAGCGGTGCAAACAAGTAGCTCAACGGCTCCAGGGAAATTTCTATAAATAGAGGCATTTCATTCGAATCAAAGGACTTCACAACATCATACATCATTCACCATCTTGCCTTGAAATTCTTCTTCCCCAAAGTTCTCTCTTCTTGTTCTTAGTTCATATGAGCTTTGTTTAAGTAAGTTTTTTAATTTTAGTTTATAAATCAAGAGGAGAAAGGAGAAGGCAAATGAGATGCAAAAATCAATTTTGTAATCTCATTTGGAACTCAAAGCATCCAATCCTTGGATGGATGGCTCATGCTCCTAACAATGTCTTTTGAATGTGGTTATGTATTTATACTTCTTCTTTTATTCTAAAGTTTGAATTTTAATCATTCAAGTTGGTGCTTTGGTTAATTTTATTTGTTTGAGAAATTCTTAATGCTTTTTTTAGATTGATCACCTAAAAAATGATTTCAAGTTATAAAA